>NC_133621.1:229072967-229145467 GCF_048593235.1 Sminthopsis crassicaudata
GTCACTTAACTATTGTTGTTATTATTGTTGCCATTATTATTATTACTAACATAACTCTCACTATAAACTCAATCTCATTCATCTCTGAATTGTCTCAAATTACTAAGCCCCTAGCCCCTGAGCCAAGCTAAGATGCCAGATGTGCTGTGCCCTGCCACACCCTCCACCCTCCCAAGAAGGAGGGTCCCCTGGCAGGGTTTCCTTTTCTCTTTCTACCAACACACAATCAAAACTGAGTGCATCTCTTCAGATTCACCAGGGGAAAGAACATATAAATTCACAAAGATTAAGTAATTTATATGTATGTACAACCCCAGAATTGCAGTTGGATGGTGCATCAGAGATCATCTGAAGAAAAATCACTACAACTCTCCAGCCAAAAGCTATTCAATCTCTTTAAGGACTTCATCATCTACTTTTGGCATATGTTTAATTGTGAAGATCAAGAAAAGTGATCTCTAACCTCAAGGAAATTACAATGGAAAGAACAAGAGAAAAAGGAGGGACAAGAGTCAAAATTTGTGTTAATTGGGGAAAAAAAAGAAAATTTTGTTTTGTGTGTGTGTGTTTTTTTTAATCTAAGGAACTCTATAGTCTGCCCTTCCTCTTCTATCTACACTCTCCAATACTAATTGTGTCATTCCAATTTATGTATCTCTCCCTTTTAACTTTAGTCACAGGATCATATCATAGGATCATTTAGATCTAGACGTGGAAGAGGGGAGACACCTTAGAGGCATTAGAGTCTCGTTTTATAATAAATAACTGAGATGGAGTGATTTCCTCTGCTAGATTATACACCTACATGTATAAAAATGATGAGGTTTCTATCCCCTCAATTCCTGGTGGTGATGGCAATGAGAAAGCTGTTAAAAATCCCCTTTTAACTGGCCACAGACTTAAAGTGAAAGAATTCACTTATTCCTGAATTATTAATGGCAAAATGAAAGTTTATTGTTGGATAGAAATCAGTTTGCTAACAGACTGACTTCTTTAGTGGGAAAGATCTAGTAGGGAAATAGAATTTTACACTGAGAATGTTCAGTGGGCAGGGTCCTAGCAAATTGCTTGACCCTCTGCAAGGAGTTGAGCTGAAGGAAGCTTGTTATATGGATATCTTGGTTAGGGGCTGGGATAGCCTGAGCAGATCAGACCAGGACTTCTCAATTGAATGAGAATTTAGAATTTCAAAAAGATCAATGGGAGTTAATTTGCCTCTGAATAATGTTACTTCTCTCATCCTGGGAAGATGGGCCTTCTCTAGACTCCTTAGAGTCTGGGAGATCCTGATCTCTCAGATCACAAAGGGGACACACTAAAGGGAATCTTAAAGGGAACACAGTTTCTCAAAGGGAACTATTTTCTTCACTCTTCAAAAGGACATTGATTTAAGTGGCTGGGGTTTTTTAAGGAAGAAAAAGTTTTATTTTCTTTGTCCAATTTCCCTAACATGTTTCTCAGATCATGTGGCTAAACTGGTAACACATGTAGATAGATATTTTTTAATTAAAAAAAGTCTCCATGGCACCTTCCAAAGCCCCTGTTTGAGTAGATCTGCCTGTTAACCAGGTCCTAGGAGCAGCTAACAAATAATACCACACAAGAAGGGCCCACTGTGAACACTGCTTTGTCCTATGAGACAGAGGAGTGGCCCGGGTGGGGGGAGGGGTGGGGAGAATCTAGAGGAAGGACAAAGTTCTACTCTCCTTAAACTTCTAGTCTGAGACAGGGACACAATGAAAGTAGCCTAAGGACAGAATAAAGAAGAGGAAAACAAAATCTCTGCCCTCTGAACACTCTTGTGGGAAGGATGAAAGTCATAATAATGATGATAATGGTGATGATGATGTCAGGAGGGCAAGAAAGGTAGCTTCACCTCAAGATCTGACCCTGACAAAGGTTGCAGGAACTATAAGGGTCCTAAAAGGGGGTCTTATGCTCTGCCACTGCCCTCCTAAGTAGGATTCAGCTGAGCCTGTGGTCTTTGTGGATATAGGCCATCTCTGAACCCTTGATGGCCACTTGGCCACCATGGAGTAAGGATTGGATCCCGATGGGACATGGCTCGAGAATCCCCAAGCCCACCCCTTGTGGAAGCTTCTGCTCCTGAAAACACAAACATCTGGTGCTCATGGGACAAAGAACAAGCCTGGGCAGGAAGGCTGCTCTCAGCTTCAGAGATTCCGGGCAGGGCGGGACCCAGCTCCATCTGAGCCACGGCAGCATTCTTAGGCCACCCCGCCCTGCCCCCACCCTCCATTGCCTTGGGGAGCAGTTGAAAAGCTGGTGTCCATCTCCCTCCAGTGGTTGTCAATGACCATTGCAGTCCTGTATGTTTAGACTCTAGAATAATCTTTGTTAATTTTCTTTGTTAAATTTTTTGTGACTCATCCCTTACCTGCCCCCCCAACCACTTCACAAAGTATGCATTAATTAGTATGCATTAAGTGCCCACTCATTGTTCTATCTATTCGAAGGTTATTATTAATTACTGTGAGGGACACCTCTCTCAGAGCACCTATAATAAATATATTTCTATAAATAAAATAAATAAATTCATAAAATGCTTTAAGTTTTGCAAATCCCTTTTTCATATGTTATTTTACTTGCTCTTCACAATAACCTATGTGCTAGTATTACCCCATTTCACAGATGAGGAAACCACTGACAAAGGTTAAGTGGCCTGCCCAAGGTCACATAACTAAGGTGAGGCAGAATTCACACTCTGCTCTACCTCACCCAAAAGTTTAACACTATTCCCAGTGCCGCCTAGCTGCCATTATGGTGCTATGGAAAGAACACAAATCTTATGAGAAGGTCACTTAACTTCTTGAGCTTCGATTGTTTTAGGTTTGGAGGTTTATTATTATTTTTGGTTTTTTTCATCTGTAAGATACAGGAGTTAAATGAGATGGATTCTAACTTTCCTTCCAATTCTGTACAGCGACATCATTCCCCACATGGCTCTAAATTGATGATCCTTTGTTTTAGCTAAGGACACTCACCTGGATTCTTAACCCACTCTCACCCCAGAACCATATTCATCCTCAACACACTCTTGGTCTTTAGCCTTAAAAGCCACACTTCCTCAGTGTTCTATCAGGGTAATGGAGGATTCGGGTCTTAAAACCTGGCACTTTAAGGTGTCCATCTCTGCACTGAGATTAGTCCAGGTTAAAGTCTCACGCTGACTGCTTCCTCCACCTTCCAGACCTGGTCTCATTTCATTCACTATCACCACCCCCAACTTCTTTGTCCCAGACACACTAGACTTTTAATCTCCCTTTAATCTTATCTCATTTGCCCTACATAAAAAAAGCCTCCCCCACAACTCATTTTTCCTGAGCAGCCCAAAGAGATATCTCATCCCGGTAAAGATATCTCAGTCCAGGACCACTCCTGCTAGCCCACCTACACACATACACACAGCTGTGATGTCCATCAGGGCACTTCTATATTCTTGTGCATGTACTTCAACTAAGTTCCTGTCTACTTGTCATAGAATATAGTTTAAAATATAGCTTCTTAATGGCATCAGTTGGATGAGTTTTCCTGTATTCCAAGTAGTTAATATCACCAGTGGGTTCAAAAAATAATAATCATTTTCTAGGCAGAGACTATTTCTTATCATCTTGCTCAGTAGAGTATCACTGACTTCAGTCCAAATATCGATAAATGCCACCTTTTCCATACCAAGGCTTTCCTGATCTCCCTCCCCTTCCCCTATCCAGTTATCAACTCTTTCCCTTTTTTGTGGTTGTTTCACTCTTTCACTTTAAAAATTACTTTGTATCACTCTGTATATACTTTATTTACTTCATTTTGTATCTCTCTTCCCAGTACATTGTAAGCTTCTTGAAGTCACGGACTGTTACGTTTTTATCATTGTATCCCTAGTACGCATTATTAATACTGGGAAGAGAGATACAAAATAAAGTTAAAAAGCACTTTATATGTTATCTCATTGGATCCTCACAACAATTTGTAAGGTAAGTGATATTATTATCTCCATCTAACTTAAAAGGAAATTGAGGCTGACATATTAAGTGACTTCACACAGGTAGCCAGAGGCAGAATTTGAACTCTGCTCTTCCGGACATTAAGTCCAGGAGTTTCATTTGGAGACTGTTATACCATCTAACTGCCTCTGCAGCACTTTATGCTCAACCACAAAATGATGCAGACACAGTCTATTTCACACGGATACACAGACATATTGTACCCTGGAGAAAAAACAACATAGACAGGACACCCAAAGAAATGCCCTGACCTTGGTTTCAGGCCAGACCTGACTCAGGCAGGCCACATAGCTCAAGTTTGATACTAGAACAGAATGGGAACTTTGTAAGAGATCCCAACAGTTGAGGTCCTTGTTAACTCTATGAATACTCTGTATCTGTTCATTTATGTCCAGTTGTACATATGCTTGTATTAATATTGGTGTATAGCTGTAGCATGGAAAGGACATTCAGCAAGAAGCCAATATAATCCCAAATTGGGGGTGCCTTCCTTATCTCCACATTTGCCATAATGGCCCAAGTCAGGAGCTTGGGTCAAACCTCAGGGAGGAGCCACTGCAACCCCTTGAGATAGCTTTTTAATTTGGTCAGCAGAAAGCTACCTCAATTGATAAGTCTTTTATCCCCTGTTCAACTAAATCTCAACTATGGTTTCAATTTAAGGAAAAATTAGCTTTGGCTGCATAGAGTTGGGGTTGCTCATACAGTGCCTGAGCTCAAGTCCTGCCTCAGACACATACTAACTGTATGATTTTAAGCAACTCACTTCATTTTTGCTTGCTCAAGGCAGAAAGGCTGCCCATCTGCACCAGCAAAGGTTGTTTCCACTAAAAGTTTCTCACATTGATGAAATCAAATTATCTTCCTTTCTGTCCCCAACCCCCCCCCAAAAAAAATCTCTGCTCTCCTCCCTCAAATAATATCTGTCCTGTCCTACTTTCAGATTCCTTTTGGAGACTCAGCATCTCAGGAAACTTTCCCTGATTCACCCCACCCATGTCTTCATTCATGCTGCTTCAGCATTAAGAGACACTGTTCCCACTGGCTCAGCTTCTTCAGAGTTGTGTCTCTCTTTCCTATGTCATGGGCTGCCTGTGTCTTGGGTGTGCATGTATCTTATCTTCTCCATCAACAGAGAATTCCTAATGTCCTCCTCCTTCCTGTCTTCCCTCATCATCCAACATTCGCTTATACCTACAGACCAGTGAAAAGAAGCTCAATTAATCCATCAATTTGGGATCCAATCTGGCTTTGGACATATGTTAAGTCTGTGGGCAAGTGCCTGAGCTTCAGTTCCCTCAACTCTAAAGGGGGAAAGTAATATTTGATACACCCAAATCACAGAGTTGTTTTAGGCTTGAATTGTAAGTAGTATTTGCAGTATATGCTTAGTAGATTTGAAAGTATTTTCTATACCTTGATTTCATAAATACAAAGGTCATGGATTATATTCAAAAGGCTTGGGAATTATGGGGAAGGGGTTCCTCATTAGAGGCTTAGATAGAAAGGTGTCTGTTCTCACCTGTCTTTAAATATTTGATGGATAATCATGTTGCAAAAAGACTTCTTCCATGTCACTCCAAAGGGCAGAACTGATAGATTCATAAGATCATAAAGATCATTTAGTCTGACAGCCTCATTTTACACACTGAAGGCAGATATAACAAGAACTTTCAAACAATGAGAGCTGTCTAATAGAAGGATTTGTCCCATGGAGAAATAAAGGAAGGGTCTTGAGGGTTAGAATCCTTCAAACTGGAAAGCACCCCATAAAACATCCAGTCTAGCTCTCTCTCTACTTCTTTTAGAGATTCTCTGGGTATTTCAGGAACTACAAAGAAGATGCTCTAGAAACATGAAGAAAGAAGGAAAAATGGATGAAAAGGCTGGAAGGTGTATGTCATCACTCCTATCCAGAATCAGTCATGATCCTAGGCTCTGACTGATGAGCATTGTAGCTTATCTGGGCCCATCTCAAGGCTGCCATGTTTTTCCTTGTCCATCTTCATGTCATCTGCCCCTCATGTGTCCCACCCACTCACCCAACTCTGAATGATCCAATCAAAAATTTCTGGCAAGAGACATGTCAGTCTTCTCCAAGTATCCGTCATTCCCATGACTTCCCTCTCAAAACACTCCTCCCTGGCTACCATTCCCCAATTGTTGTCTTCCTCTATTAAAGGTAAATTCTTAAAGGATAGGGATTGCCTTGATTTCTTCTGGTTATATCCTCAGAATTTAACACAGTGGATGGCATATAGTACTGAATGGATGATTTTTCATTCATTCATTAATTCATCTATAACTAGAAGGTACCTCAGATGCTATCTATTCCAACTCTATCATTTTGTAGTAAAAGAAACTAGCAGGGAGAGGTAAGTGATCCAGGAAGTAATCAGAAGTAAGATGTGAAACCAGGGCCTCCAAAGCCAGCATTCTTTCCATAATGCCATAAAATTCCTTTTTAGTGAACATAGACCCTTTCCTAGCACTTCCTAGCACTGAGTAAGAGTGTGCAAGCCACCAAAAACTGAACTGAGGCCTAAAGTGCAGACCAAAAGCTATCTCTCGTCAAGGCCAGTTCCAATGATCTTGTGTTGAAGAGATCCATCTACACCAGAGTGAGGACTGTGGGAACTGAGTGTGGAACACAACACATCATTTTCACTCTTTTTGGTGTTTGCTTGCATTTTGTTTTCTATTTTTTTCCTTTTTGATATGATTTTTCTTGTGCAGCAAGATAATTATGTAAATATGTATGTATGCATATATCGGATTTAACATATATTTTAACATGTTTAACATGTATTAGATTACTTGCCATCTAGGGAAGGGGGTGGGGAGGAGGGAAAAATTTGGAGCACAAGGTTTTGCAAGAGTCAATGTTGAAAAATTATGCATATG
The DNA here is from genome assembly GCF_048593235.1 of Sminthopsis crassicaudata. Taxonomy (NCBI): domain Eukaryota; kingdom Metazoa; phylum Chordata; class Mammalia; order Dasyuromorphia; family Dasyuridae; genus Sminthopsis; species Sminthopsis crassicaudata. The sequence continues at coordinate 229,079,891 of NC_133621.1, forward strand.
TTTTGAAAAGAAAAGGCTTTAATAAATAAATAAAATATGCTCTCTCTCTCTCTCTTTCTCTCTCTCTCTCTCTCTCTCTCTCTTTCTCTCTCTTTCTTTCTCTCTCTCTCTCTCTCTCTCTCTCTCTCTCTCTCTCTCTCTCTCTCTCTCTCTCTCTCTCTCTCTCTTGTTCTCCAGGTTAGAACCTAGAGAAATAGATTAAAGATGCAAAAGGTCTATGTATGCTGGTCCCATGCCATAGTTCTAACAAAATCTTTGCCACTTGTTACCATTCCCACAAACATTCTAGCTTCACTCCCTTGGACCTGAACTATGACTTTGATAGCTAAGTTTGGAAAATGACGCAGTGGCCCCTTAGTCTATGAGAGAGCTAGAACACAGGCCAGGACAAAATTTAGATCAGCCAGATGGAACTCTGGACTTCAGGGAGTAGGGGGAAGGAAAGACAAGTGGAAGACAGAGAGACCTTCAACTGGAAAAGAATATGGAAGAATTTGAGATGACGGGGAAAACAATAGCTTACATTTATATAGGGCTTACTACAGGTCAGAACTGTGCTAAGTGCTTTATAATTATTATCTCATTTGATCCTCAAAACAGCAACCACAAAAATCCTGGAAGCTAAATGCTATTTTTTTCTCCATTCTACAGAGGAGGAAACCGAGGCAAATGTTAAATGACTTGCTTTAAATCTGAGGCCAAATTTGAACTCAGGCCTTCCCCTACCCTTAGCTGACAAAGCTAAAAAGAAAAAAAAAAAAAAAAATCAGATTAAGGCTTGAATCAGAAAGATCCAAATTTAAATCCTTCCTTTGATATTCTCTGAGTCTCAGTTTCCTCCTCTATGAAAAAGTGGGGTTTGATTGTGGTGTCCTTTAAGGTGCCTTTCAGCTCCTATCCTAATGATTTTATGAACTCCTATTCATAGTGCCTTCCTAAACCCTGCAGGTAGGAAATCAGAATGGAGTATGGTGCTGTCCATTAACTAAGCCACAGATCAATACAAAATTGTGAAGAACCATATTAATCATATTCCTCAAATACCTAAAGGGCTCAGACATACAGGAAGGCAACCTGATGATTTCTGTTTCCTCTAAGAACAGAAAAGATGCTCTGAATGCAACATGAGGGACTATAGTCAGGAAAAACTAATGGATTTCCAAACAAGCAAAGGAAGTAAGTGATAGAATCATTTAATTTTCAAATAAATTAAGTCTTCTCCAGGATAGCATGAAATAGGATTCTGCTCAGAGGCAGAGGAATGGACTGAATGACCTTTCATAGTCTACAATAGCCAAAGGAGTCTGAGGCTATGAGACAGCTGGGACTCAGCTCTTGTCACATTCCATCCCTGCCTTTCCTTTCTGCATTCAGCAACACAGAGTTGCCTAGTCAGCCACCCTAGCAAATCACCATTTGGTGAAATGGGTTGGGCTGGAAGCTTCCAGTTGATTTAGAAAAGAAGCCAAGAACCCAGGACAGAGAGCTCAGCAGTATAGCAGGAAGAAGCTAGATCCCCTCCAGGGTACTCCTAGCAGAATATTCCCTGATCTCCAACTTAGAGCATTTTCCTTCCCCTATACCCAAACTCAATCTTTAAGGCTGAAATATAAATCAATCAATTTTATTCAGCATACACTGTGTGCCAAGTACTGTGATAGGATACAAGAACTAAAGGCAAACAGTCCCTGCCCTCAAAAAGCTTGAAATCTTTGGAGAAGGCAATATATATTTGTGTGTGTATGTGTGTGTAAATATATATGTACATATACATATATTTATATGTATGTATGTATATGTGATATGGACAAATTAAATACAATTAGATGCTAAGAATTGGGCCAGAGATATAATTTGGGCAGAGTTTTGAAAGAAATTTTAAGAGGCAAAGCTGAGGTGGGGGACAGCCAATGAAAAGGCAAAAGGACGGGAGCATCTTTAAAAGACCATGTGTCTGGACCACAGAATGCAAGAAGGGAAATAATCATTGATAAAGATAGCAAGATATTCTGGGCCAGATGGTAAAGGGCTTAAAAAGCTGAAATAGAAGAGAACCTATTCTATCCTAGAGTAAGTTGGGAACCATCAGCGTTTGTGTAGATATAAGTTTGCCTTACCAAGGAAAATCCCTTGGGAGAGAGTGGTAGGGCATGGACCAGAGTAGAGAGAGAAGAGTGACCAGGAGACCAGTAAAGAAGCTTTTTCATTAGTCCAGACAAGAGGTGATGAGGGCTTGAACCAGGCAATATGAGTAGAAAAAAAAGAATGGATACAAGATGACTGATTAGAAATGTGATATGAAAGAGACTGGAAGGGTCAAAGATAAGGCCAAAGTTGTGAATGTTAAAGGTGACACTTTCAATAGAAATAGGGAAGTTCAGAAGAAAAGTAGGTTTGGGGAGGAAGATATTAAATTCTTCTTTTCACATGTTGGGTTCAAGCTAATTATGGCCCATCAAATTTGAAATGTTCAACAGGCAATTTTGGTGATGTGGTACAAGAGCTCAGGAGAGAGATTGGGGTTGGATATATGGATGTGAAAGTCATCTACACAGAGATGATAATTAAGGCCATGGAAGCTGATCAGCTCACCACATTACAGTGTTTTAGGGTACACTCACAGGTGTATGATATAAAAGATGAACTAGCAAAGGAGTGATCTGACCAGAAAGAGAACAAGAAGAGAGCTGCCATGAAAACCTAGAAAGAAGAGACCCTCTGAAAATCCCCTTCATAAGTATTCATTTGTCAAAAACAGTATACAGGTCACTTCCAAATAGCTGACATATATATTGCACTTTAAAATTTAGAAATTCAATTTTACATTTATGTCCTGGGGGTAGTATTATAAGGGTGTCAAAGATATAATTTAGGTATGAGAGCTCAAGGAGATAAAAAAAAAAAAAAAAAGGCTCTGGGAATCATCTCCACAAAGGACTAACAAAGTAATAGTGAAGTTCCTATATTCCCATATTCAAGCAGAAATTATCAGGGATATCGTTAAGGAGATTCCCACACTGGATTTAGCCTGAAAGACCATCTTGTTCAATACCCTCTTTTTTGTTGATGATCCAACTCTTCATCCCCCAATTTGGGGTTTTCTTGGCAAAGATACTAGAATGGTTCTCCATTTCCTTCTCAGCTCATTTTACAGATGAGGAAACTGAGTCAAAACTTGCCCAGGATCACACAGCTGGTCTGACTCCAGGCCCAGTGCTCTATCCAGAGAACCATTTAGCATGCCCTTTTTTTTACTGATGAGAAAACTGAGTCCACAGATAGTGTCTTGTCCCAAATTACACTAATAGGAAGCTGCAGAATTGAGAGCGAATCCCTACCCTGCTCAAGCTGACCTTACTGCTGATTAGCTTGAAAGCTTTGATCAGCTCCAGGTCCAATCTGGTTTGATTTGCCCCTATTCTTTAGGCAGCTCGATGATCCCTGAGGATCCATATTGGAGATTCAAGGCATTACAACAGCTCAAATCTTCAAAACCTTAGGGATCCCCCCAAGCTCAGCCTCCCCAGAAGCAAGGACCACAGGTCCACCTCACTCTTTGGAACACTCCCTTCAAATAGTGGAAAGATTGTTCTTTGAGAAGAGGGTCTAAATGACTCCAGTCCTGGGGCCAGGGAGGGGTGGAAATACCAGGATGAAAATGGGAATAGGCTGAGCCAGAATAATCTGGAGCAGGAGGTTCCCCAGCTGGGCAGGGTAGGGCAGGGCCTGGAGGGAGGAGCACTGGGCCAGAGCTCACTCCACTCCCAAGCAGGCTTTTGTTACCTTATAAGGTGATCTCCTGCATCCTCCACCCTCACCCCTCCTCCTCCTACAGGAAAGACTCCTGCTCCCAGAGCCACTACTCAGGCCCCACCACACCCACCCATTTCTTCCCTGGAGGAGGAGGAGGGCCTCCAGGGACTGCCTAAACCTGTCAAATCAATCAGATGGAAACACCTTTAGTTGGCCACAAACCCCAGGTTTCTGGGGCCTTTGATCTTTTGAGCCTACAATTGACTTAAATCTCTATACTCTCCCTCGGGGTGGACTAAAAAATCTTCCCATACAAGCCAATTCTGACCCCAGACCATCTCATCACAATGGGGGAGAGGGGTGCCTTCCATGATCTCCCCCTCCCCAAAGACTCCTTCACAGATGTTTACACAGTTTTTCCATTCTCCTTTAGACACCCTGACCTTGTCTTTCTTTCTGTTCATTCTTTTTACACACCTGAGAATTAATATTCAGATTGGTGACCAACTCTCAGACCCCTATAGCCAATGGGGATAATGGCTTAGAGACATGGTATGGATAGTGGGATTACGGTTTGAGAGAGTAGGGGTAATTTTCCTGAAAGCTTGGCTGTAATAGCTGGAGCTGTGACCTGAGCCTCCTGGGATTGTGTACTAGAACAATCCATCTTGGCCTGCCAGGTGAGGGAGGTTGGCACAGGTCAGCAGAATGCTCAGCACCTTTCTTGTATTATCTCCTATGAGGAGAATACTTCATACATTATAAAATAATGCAGATAGGGTCTATTATTCCCTTCCCACAATGCACCAGCTTCCCCTGCTCCCCCCCACCCCTAGCATTTCTTTCTCCCAGTACCCAGCTTCTAGCCTTTCCTTCCATACTCCACATAGTACTATCCCTCGTCACCTTTGCATTAGATGGTCATGTTCCTATCAGCATAATTGACCTGGGTTTTCCTATTAATTGACCTGGGTTTTCCTATGCTTTGGGGCTCTCACAATAGTCCTCCTTCATACACTCATTCCTGGTCCTCTCTCTCTTCTGCTCTTCTTTCCCAGCATGCTCCTCCAGTAAAAGCTATGGGGACAGCCATGTGCCACTGGGATCTGGAAGGCTGAACCTAAGGGCTAGAGCAACACAAAAGCAGGGAGGACTTCTATTACTGAGGGTTATTCAGGGAAGGTGGCTCAGAGAAGGCAAGTTTTAAACTAGCTGCCAAAAGAGGTAATGAGCATCAATTAGAAAGAGAGAAAGGCTGAGAGGTGAGTGAAGAAGATTTAATGTGGCATTATGGTTAGTTAGCCTCAAGGGAGGGGGATGTGGCTTCTAGACCTGCTTCTGATATATGATCTTAGGTAAATCATTTAACCTCTGAGTGATCTCAAGAGTTTCAAGGCTATCGCTTACAGAGAAAGGATTAACTTGTTTTGATGGAAAGAATTTCTATATGTGGGAATTTTCTCTATCAATGATATCATAGATCAATCCCCCCAATTATCCCCTATCCTCAGAAGAATGTAGGGGCTAAAACCAAAAAAGGAAACTAACCATGGGGGTAATGAGTTACAATCATGGAATGCCTACAATAATCCAACCATTTCAAGGTCAGGATTGCTGATCCATTAGTCCTTTCCCAATGGGTATCCAGCAAAGGGGCCTGAGGGTTGGAAAGGTTGGAGAGAGAAAGCTAGGTCCTGAGGTCCTTCTGATGAGGTTAGTGGCAGTGCAGAGAATTGTGGGATCTCCTCTTTGGTTGGTGCAGGTTCAATGTGAAAGAATTCATGGACCCCAAAATATTAGACTGGCAAAAGGAAGTTTATTGGCACTGAGAAGTTAGCTTTTGCTAGGAGACTAACTTCTTCACCGGCAAGGTCCTGACAGAGAGATAAAAGTCCTAGCAGAGAAATCCTGGCAGAGAGATAAAGAGAGATTAACGCTGAGAAGAGAATGTCTTCACAATGAGCAGGGGTCCAAAGAGAGGTCCCTTGGCATGGCATGGTCCTGTTTTTAGGCCTCTACAAAGAAATGAGCCCCAAAATTTCCCTTTAAATAGGAAATCTGATTCTGAAGTTTTAATTGAATGAAATTGCTTCAATGTTGTCAGTGCCCCCAGGCCTTGATTTCCAATAGAATGAGACCACTTAAGTTTGAGCTAAGTAGGAGTGGTCCTGGACCAATTTTCAACTCAATAGAGGGTGCAACCAACTACTCAATAGAAATATTAGGTCCAGATCCCTAGCTAAATGAGACCACTTAAGTTAGAGCTAAGTAGGGAGTAGTCCTGGGCCAATCTTAATGAAACCACTTAACTGCCCCAAGGGTGGGTCCCTGTCAGGAGAGTTTCAGGACTCACCCCAAAAGCCAAGGACAGTTTCAAGGTTCCTCATCACTTCCAGATATTGTTATAGAGAATCACAGAATCGTAGCTTTGAAAAGTAGCTCAGAGGCCACTTAATTCAACAATCCCATCTTGACCTTCCACAGCATACCCGATAAGCCTTTTAGATATAGAGGGGGAATCTACCACCTCTCAAAGCAACCTATACGTAACACTAATTGTCAGGATTGTTTTTTCCCCTTGCAAGAATTCTAAATCTGTCTCTGCAATTTCCCTTCCTAGGGCTCTCATTCTGGGGCCAAGCAGCACAAGTCTAATCCTTCCATTAAACAGCTCTTTGGGTAACTATGGTGCTCCCTCCATTCCTAAGCAAGTAATCTCTTCTCCAGTCTAAACATTACCAGTTCCTCCAAATGATTATCCTATGGAACAATCTTAAATCTTTCCCCAACCGGGACTGTCTCCTCTGGACATGTTCTAAATTGTCAATGTCTTTCCAAAATCATGACACCCAGAATTGAAAACAAAAACTTCAAATGTAACCTGACTAGGACACACTGGTACATTGGAAACAGCCCTGGATTTAAATCCTACATCTAATATGTATCTCCTTTGGCATGTCCAGAGCATTAGACTAGATGGCTTACAGCTCTGGATCTATGATCCTGTGACCATCCCAGACATAAGCATTATGCCACATAATATTAGGTTTTTTGTGGCTGCCATGTTGCACTGTTGAGCAAACAAGAATGTTGATTAAAGATAGAAGTTGAAGAGAAAGAAAGATATTCAAAACAGGAGAGGAAAAGGTAGAAGGAGTTTCAGGATCAGTAAATGACTTTTTTATTTAATTTTTTGGATAATTTCAGGGATACAGGCAAAACAGGAAGTTATCAGCCCCCAGTCTCTTAAATTTTATGTGTGGTGGTTCAAATAAATTCATAGCTGAAGAGCTAAGACCAGAGATAGGGGGCCCCAGCAATAGGCACTTAAGTAAATGATTTAGCTAGTCCTAACAATACAATGACCTGAGACAATTCCAAAGGACTTATAATGAAAAAATTCTATCCACTTCTAGAGAACTGATGGAATGCAGATTGAGGCATACTATTTTTAAACTTTATTATTCTTGGATTTTTTGGTCTGTATTTTCTTTTGTAACATAACTAATATAGAAATGATTTTGCATGACTGTACATGTATAATCTATATCAAATTGCTTGTTGTCTCAGGGAGGGGAAAAGAAAGGAAGGGAAAGAATTGGGAGCTCAAAATTTAAATATATATATATGGAGGAGAAAGAGAAAAAGAAAAAGTAAAGAGGCCTTAATTCTGTCTTCAGTATTGATGAGCTTAAAGCTGTAGTTTGATGTGTAAAATGGAGACTTTAGCCTAGATGATTACTAACGGCTATCATAAATCTAAAATCTATTCTAATTCTCCTGCTTACAGAAAATCTGGTGATATCTATTTTTTAAAAAGGTGAGTGAGAAAAAATCTAAATAATAATTTTTTTTTTAAATAGTAAGGAAAAAAAATTGGCACAGTAACTAAAAAGATCTCAGGAATTCTCCAACCAGTCTCAGATTGTCTTGGGATCAACATTATATAGTACTGACTATGTGCCAGGCACTTTGCTACAACTGATCCTGTGGGTGACACTACCCACCCACTCCAGACCTTTGCTTCCAAGAAGGAGAATAGCTGCAGCACTTAGTGGAACCAAGCTCTAGCTCCTGGGTTAGGAGCTTTGGTGAAAGTTGAGGGAAAAGTGATTATTGTTGTTGTCTGATCTTCGTTCTTGAAGAAGACCATGACATCAAGGAAGTGATGTCATGATACACTAGTGAATTGGATTTAAGTGAGGGAGAGCTGTGCAAGGTCACCTGTCTCACTTTCCCCTCCAAGCCAGCGGGGTCCAGTGCTATCCAGCCTTAATTACTGAATGAGTTCAAGCTCCATCAAACTGAATCTTGTTGAAGACTTTAGTTTAAAAAGGCCAAGATTCTTCATTGCATCCAAGGCCATCTTCAGGTGTCCTGATCAGGATAGCAATTGAAGCAAAAAATCTCCTCTTTCACCTAATCAAAAAAATACCTAAATAAATAAAAAGAAGGAAATTATAGTGAGTGAATCTTAGCAGTTAAAGTGGAGGATTCGTGATATCTGACTAGCACCTAAAATGCCTTCTCTTCTTTACTCCTCATCAAGAAAAAAGTACTAAAAGTATTATTTCTCCATTTTATGAATGAGGAAATTGAGTCCCAGAGAGATAAGATGATTTCATGTTTATAAAGCTACTGTCAGCCATAAGCTTCAAACCCAGATTTCTGCCTGACCCCACATCCAGAGGCTTTTTCCTACCCAACCTCAATGTCCTAAGTTTATGTGTCTGAAATCCCCATGCCTTCTATATAGAATTTAAATTCCTTAATGTGACATTCAAGCCCCGTCACAATCTGGCACCAAAATACATTTTCAAAATTTATTTTACTTCTCCCTTCCACACTTGCTATACCTAACTCAAAAGTTCCCTGATCTCTTTTTTCAACCTGTTCCCCATACCTAGAATTCTAGTTCTCTCAGCCTCCATCAGTTGAAGTTTTACGCCATCTTTTAAATGTCACCTCTGTCAGTCGTTGAGGATTTTGTACTTACTATGGAGCAGGCACTGTGCTGAGGGTTGAGAATAGGCAACAGTATCTATTTCTGCCTTCAAAAGAGCATGCATTGTAATAAAGGGGACCACAAGCAAATAACTATGTCCACATGAAAGATATATCGTATAGAGAAATTTAGCAAGAAGAGCCTGGGATGGGGGAAACCACCAAAAGTCTCTTGCAGAAGATGTCTTGAAGGAAACCAGGAGCTACAGAAGGTGATGTGAGGAGGGAGAGATTTCAGGAATAGAGGACTGGTGGGGGAGGGGAGAGAAGGCAATGCAAATGCAGTTGAGAGATAGAATATCTCATCTGTCCAGTGTTAGGAACCTTAAGAAGATCAGTGTTGCTGGATAACAGAACATATGAAAGAAGTTTAAGTACAAGAGTAAGAAGATAAGAAGAGCTTTACATGCCAAATAAGACTATATAGAAGAGGAAGTCTATGGAGCAGGGATTGATATGACAAGACCCAGTCTTTATTAGAAACATCACTTAAGCTACTGTGTGAAGGATATGTTGTATTGGACAGAAACTCAAGACCAATTTTTGTTGCTATTGAAACAGTACAATGCTTTCTGCAGCAGCACATATACTGAACTCGGAATGATACAGAGAAGATTAGCATGTCCTCTGGATAAGGATGACACACAAATTCGTGAAGCCATAAGGAAGAAAGGAAGAAAGAAAGAAAGAGAGAGAAAGAGAGAGAGAAAGAAAGAAAGAGAGAAAGAAAGAGAGAAAGAAAGAAAGAAAGAGAGAGAGAAAGAAAGAGAGAGAAAGAAAGAGAGAGAAAGAAAGAGAGAGAGAGAAAGAAAGAGAGAGAGAAAGAAAGAAAGAAAGAAAGAAAGAAAGAAAGAAAGAAAGAAAGAAAGAAAGAAAGAAAGAAAGAAAGAAAGAAAGAAAGAAAGAAAGAAAGAAAGAAAGAAAGAAAGAAAGAAAGAAAGAAAGAAAGAAAGAAAGAAAGAAAGAAAGAAAGAAAGAAAGAAAGAAAGAAAGAAAGAAAGAAAGAAAGAAAGAAGGGAGGGAGGGAGGAAGGAAGGAAGGAAGGAAGGAAGGAAGGAAGGAAGGAAGGAAGGAAGGAAGGAAGGAAGGAAGGAAGGAAGGAAGGAAGGAAGGAAGGAAGAGAGAGAGAGAAAGGGAGGGAGGGAGAAAGAGAGAGAGGGAAAAAGAGAGAAAGGGAGGGAGGGAGGAAGGAGGAAAAGAAAAAGTGAGTATAGGAGAGAGTTGAAAAGAACTTGTACATGGGTAATGTATGAATGGAGAGACAAGATATACCAGAAGATAAACATGACAAGATATGGGACTTCTCCAATCATTTCCCAGTCACTAACTTCAATATGTCTCAACTGAGATGCTCAAAAACATGTACTTGCCTCTATTTCAGGAATTAATCACATCATTTTGTATTATAGTTCTCTGTTTGCCTGTTATATACAGCTACTAGAATCCTAACTCCATGAGGGCAGAAACCGGGTTTCATTGAATCTTCTTAATCTTCTTCTCAGTACCAGTATATATCAGGCACTAATTTTCACCAAGGCTGAAGGAAGTATAAAATCCCTGTGTGTGCATTTGTACTTGTGTGCACTTCTTTAAAAATCTATGATTCTTTCTGTGCTTCTGGTGCACAACTGGGCATATTATGAAGGTGTGTGGGCATCTTTTTTTCTGAGCCTGGTAGTTCATATAGTGGTTTCTTAGACACTTAAGGGTGGGAGGAAGAAAGAAGGGTTCAGATAGTGGAGAACTGCTCCCTGCCCCCAAGGATTTTCTGGTTCCCCTGTAAGAAGTTGAGGAAGGGAGGTGTGGGGGCAGGAGCAGATACACAAAAATAACTTGCACAAAAGACAGAAGCTAATGCAAAGGACTGAAGTTTCTACTGTCTATCTTGCACAAGTGTCTGCCTCTGTGACTGTCCTTCCCTACAGGCTAGGCAAACACACCCTGTATGACTCATGGTTCTAGCATGTGCCCAACCTGGCCAGGGAAGGTGGGCAGGTCAGCAGTGATGTAGCCCAGGGTAAAGTCACCAGCTCATTGCTCAGGTATCCGTGCTGAGCACACACAAACACAACACACACACACACACACACACACACACACACACACACTCATTCTGTGTATGTGTGTCTGTGTCTGTCTGTCTGTCTCTGTCATTCTCTCTGTGTGGTTTCTGTCTCTGTCTCTATGTTTTTGTTTCTATCTTTCTGTCTTTCTTTGTGTCTCTGTCTGTCTCTGTTTCTCTGCCTCTGCTTCTGTCTCTCTCTCTGTCCCTTTCCATCTCTCTGTTTGTCTCTCTGTCTCTCTGCCTTTGTCTCTTTCTCTCTCTGTCTCAGTCTCTGTCGTTCTTGTGTGTGTATCTCTCTCCTTTCTGTCTATTTCTTTGCCTCTGCCTCTCTCTGTCCTTGTTTCTATCTCTCTGTGTTTCTCTGTCTCTATCTCTCTCTTTTTGTGGTCTCTGTCTCTGTCTGTCTCTCTGTTTCTGTTTCTCTCTGTCCCTGTCTCTGTCTCCATGTGTCTCTATGTCTCGACACTATATATGTGTGTGTCTTCTGTCTTTCTCTCTCTGCCTCTGTCTCTGTCTCTCTCTAACTCTGTCTCTCTCAGTATATCTCTCTATTTCTCTCTCTTTGTCTCTCTCTTTCTGCCTCTCTGTTTCTGTCTCTCTGTCTCTGTCTCTGCTTCTCTTTCTGTCCCTTTGACTCTCTGTGTTTCTTTGTCTCTGCCTGTCTGTCTGTGTGTTTGTGTCTGCCTGTCTGTCTCTCTCTCTCTAATTCCTATGGCCTGATTAGGGACAAAGGGTGACATAGAAGGTCCTGAGTCTGATGTGAATGGGAGGGAGAAGACCCTCCCTGGGCCTGCCTAGGGAAGTGAATAAGAAACAGAAGTCTCACTCTTCTATCCCAGGGTCTGCTTTTCATCCAGACCCTATACTCATAACCTTTCCTTCTTCAACCTATATCTTACCTAGAGCCTAGTTTGAACAAAGAAACTAAGATTAAAATTCTAGTGCTCAAAGAAATACAGCTCTCCAGGCCTGAGACATTAGTAGTCTCTTGCTAACCTTAAGATTAAATTATCCCTAAAAATGGTTTCTTTTTAATAATTCCAGTGGCAAAAAAAAAAAAAAAATGACAGTGATGGCATATATTCCTTATATTACATTATACATATAATTTTTGCTCCATATTTTATCTGTATTTCTTAAACTTTTTATTTCACATGGATTGGAAGTGATGAGTACTTGGTAAAATGATTATTAAAACTATCATTCTTTCCAACAATTTTGGAGAGCAATTTGGAACTATAAAACTGTGTATACCCTTTAATCCAATAATACCACTACTATGTTTGTATCCCAAAGAGACCAAAGAAAAATGAAAAGGACCTATATATACAAAAATATTCATAAGAACTATTTTTGTGATATATAGAATTAGAAATTGAGATACATCAGTTGGAGAAAAGCTGGATAATTTGTGGTATATTATTGTGATGGAATACTGTGCTAATAGAAATGACAAGCATGACAGTTTCAGAAAAACTTGGAAAAATTTACATGAACTGATGCAAAGTGAAGTAAGAAGATACAAAAGAACATTTCACAGTAACAATATTGTACAATGATCAACTGTGAATGACTTCCCTGCAATGCAATGACCCAGGACAGTTCCTAAGGTCTTATGATAAAAAAATCTCTATCTGTTAATTTTTATTATATTAAATTTAAAAGGTTTTGTACAAACAAAACCAATACAGACAAGATTGGAAGGGAGGCAGAAAACTGGGGAAAAGTTCTTTTAAAGGCCTCATTTCTAAAATATAGAAAGAATTGATTCAAATTTAAAAGAATACAAGCCATTCTCCAATTGATAAATGACCAAAGGATATATACAGACAATTTTCAGATGAAGAAATTAAAGCCATTTCTAGTTATATGAAAAAATGTCCCAAATTACTTTTGATTAGAGAAAGGCAAATTAAGACAACTCTGAGGTACTACTATATACCTCTCAGGCTGGCTAAGATAACAAGAAAAGATAATGACAAATGTTGGAGGGAATGTGGGAAAACTAGGACACTAATACATTGTTGGTGGAGTTGTGAACAGATCCAACCATTCAACTAACTGTACATACCCTTTGATCCAGTTGTGTCTATATCCCAAAGAGATCCTAAGAAAGGGATAAGGACCCACATGTGAAAAAATTATAGCATCCCTTTTTGTAATGGCAAGGAACTGGAAACTGAGTCAAATCAAGGGAGTGGCTGAATAAGTTATGGTCTATGAATTTTATAGAATATTATTGTTCTATAAGAAATGATCATCAGGATCATTTCAGAGGGAGACTTACATGAACTGATGCTAAATGAAGTGAGTAGAACTAAGACTTTACAATAGCAAGATTATGTGATGATCAACTATGATGACTCTTTTCAACAATTAGGTGATTCAGGCCAATTCCAATAGACTTATGATGGAGAGAGCCATCTGCAGAAAAAGTATAGGGACTGAACATGGATCACAACACAGTATTTTCACCTTTTTGTTGATGTTTGCCTACTTTTTGTTTTCTTTCTCATCTTTTTTTTCCTTTATGATCTGATTTTTTTTGTGTAGCATGATAAATGTGGAAATATGTATAGAAGAATTGTATGTGTCTAATATATATTGAGTTACTTACTGTCTAGGGAAGGGGGGACATGGAGGGAGAAAAATTTGGAACACAAGGTTTTACAAGGATGAATGTTGAAAATTATCTTTGCATATATTTTGAAAATAAAAAGCTATTTTTTTTAATGCTATCCATTTCCAGAGATAGAACTCAAGGAAACTGTATGCAGATCATAGTATTATTTTTTTTACTTCATTTTTCTTGGAATTGAGTTTTCATCCTTCTATTATCTTTTGTAACGTAGCTACTTGCCTTCTCAAGGGGAGAAGAAAAAGAGGGATAAAAGGAACTTAGAACTCAACAATTATTGTTAAAATGAATGTTTAAAACTGTTTTCACATGCAATTGAGAAAAAATAAACACTTTTTAAAAAATCATTCTCAAATTTTTATGGACCAGTGTTATGCCATAGATCTGACTGTTAATGATAGTCTAGTTCCAGTGCAGCTTATTTTGCTGTATTTTCAAAGCTTTCAGAGGGATTTGTCATCTATGAGACACTCGTCTATAATTCCAGACATCTGACTTTATCTTCCTATGAATCTGGTTGGTACTAAGTCTTTGCAACAGCAGTGAGATACTGTATAGTTGCCATCATTCCATTACATAATCATTATGTCTGGAATCCTTATGGAGAAGCTTTCTGTAATTTCTGATGGCAATAACCAAGTGTGATTGCCATTATAAGTCCCTCCATTTTTACAAACAAATTCACATGACTCAATCACTAATTCAAGGCTTTTTTTGTCCACAAGTTGTTGATAGGATTCAATCAGAGGTCATCCATTTTGATTCCATTCTTGGCTCTGAGATTCTTGGCTTCATCTTGAAATAAACTAGTCTTAGATACTTTTGACAGTGTGTCCATGTTGTATCAGCCTCTACCATTGCTCAGGGAGATAGTGTTCACTTGTTCCAAAAGTATTTCTATGCACTTTTGGCCAGTTTGTCATGTATTCTAAGAATGTCTATTAATCCCCTTGCTCCTTTTTTGGCAAGCTTGTGTTAGTAAGGTATTGGGTCTTTTGCTTCATTAATACTAAACTGAATTTTGTTAGAATACTTTCCAGATCTGTTATGATCGATTTTATAATTCTAAAAGTACACATTAAACTTGACATTGCATTGTGTTAAATCTTTTGAATATTCTTTCCATTCAGCTTTTGATTTCAGGATGCCAATAAGTCTCTTAATGGATTCACTCACAGATACTCTCCTGGATATTTTTATTCTCAGTTTGCTTTACTAAGAAATCAATATATTTGTACTTACTGTCCATATCCATTGGTTCAAGCTCAAAGTCTTCAGGCTTTTTCCTTGGAGTATAGACCAAGTTTTTACTTACTAAAACCAAATATCACTTTTATATCATTAGAGAAAGATTCTGTGAGATGAATAAGCTGTTTAATTCATTTTTCAGCAGAACCACAATGCATATACATCATGTGACTAAAAAGATATTTTAGTTTAAGTCCTTAATTCAGAATCCATTCTTAATTCTATTTAGAAGAGATGATCACAGATTTAAGGCTTAGGAGAACATCAAATAGTTCAATGTTCTAAATATGTTTCATTCTTTCCTTCTTTATTTCTATCCTTTCTTCCTTTGTTTTTCCTTCATTCCTTCCTTTTTCCTTCCTCTTTTTCTTCCTTCCTCCCTCCTTTTTCCTTTCCTTCCTTCCTTTCTATGATTACTACCTATGGAGCTGCATCTCTCACCTTAAGCTAGCCCTGAGTTCATTGTGGGCTGAATGAGTGGGGGTAGGATTAGTTTCGGGTCATCTTTAGGGCTCAGTTAGGGTTGATATCTTTTCTGAGGAGGAGCACTGTCCTAGGCACTCATTTCTTTGAGCTGAAACATGGTATGAGAGAAGCCAAATCCCATATCCACACTAAGAAACTTTGTGACATTGTACCCCTCTCTTGAAGGGGATTGCCCTAAGTCTATTGAGAGAGTGAGAAGAATCAAGTAAAAGAGAGGAGATAAATTAGGATCAATTGCTATTGGAATATGCATGATAGTCATGGCAAGATGGTAAAATGAGATTGGAAGCCCCATTCATTAGGGCAAGGACCTTGGGGTCCAAACAAAGTTGGGACCCAGATTTATTTGTCTATTTTAAGGGCAGGACTTGATGTCTCTCCTATTCCTGTGAAGGGCGTAGAAGTTGGATAGGGCCAAACAGGGCTTCCTGTTTTGCATGACAGACATTAAGGAGCGGTCTCACCAAGCTGGAAGAAAGATGAGCTAAAGAGGTCTTCAGAGCAAGAGACAGGTAGGCAGATGCTCCTAGGGATGAAAACAGGGGAAACAGAGGGGGCCAGTGTTCCCAGGCAAGGAGGCCCCCACCACACCCACCAGCATCTGCCTTTTGTCAGTGTCTGTAAGGTTCCTGGGATAGATGGCTCTGGGCAGAAAGCAAGGATGAGTCAGGGAGATGCCAGAGGAGGCAAGTCTGACACTGTCCCAGCTGCTGCCCTGAAGAGAAGGAAGCAGGCCCCTACAAGAGCTCCAGGCCCTGGATTTACAGATCCTTATGCAGACCTCCTCTCCCTCTCCTCCACATCAACACAGAGAGGCCTTTGGACACCCATTCTAGGAAATCTCAGTATTGTAAGTGACCCAAATCTACGGAGTCAAATTATCTGAATGTGGCCCCCCGTTCTGCTATTTACTACCTTCATGTACCTAGACAGTAATTCCTCTGTCTGTTTCCTTTGCTATAAAAATGAAAGGATTAGGATAGATGATCTCCAAGGCTCCTTTCAGTCTCAGAAAGCACCCACACAGCCCAGCATTGCTCTAGTTAACTCAAAGAAACGCACATCAATCCAACCAGCCCCAAGCAACCCAGAATTCTACTGGCAAAAGCACTGGTTTGGCAAGTCCAAAAGAGCTGGCTTCAAATCCCATTTCTAACACCAATACCTATAATATAATTCTGGAAAATGGAAATAACTATATTCATATATATATATGCATATATATACATGTATGAACATAGATATGTATATGAGTATGTATATAGCATACACACACACACACACACACACACACATATATAATATGAATGCTCCCCACAAGTGTATCATGAAGAGAGTATTTTATAAAATTAGTGGGTAGAGAACGAGCCTCAAAGATAGAAAGACCTGAGTTCAAGTCCTACTTATAACATATCCTGGTTCGGTAATTCTGGCCAAATCATTTTGCCTCAATGCTAAACTAGTGTAGAGATACAAATACACAGTTCATAGCCCCCATTAAGCTTACAACACTCCTGAGCATGTCCCAAAGTTAAAATATAGTTTTCATCATATTTTGATTTGTTGATATATTAATAAAAAGTATATGTATACATATATACATACACATGTGTATATATGTATGTGCATATGTATATACATGTATACACACATACTTGATCTTCTAAATCAATATACTTATTTATGGCTTAGTGACCCCTCCATTTCTGCTGGAGCTTGGCCCCACTGATCTAGGCAAATCCCTCAGATTATAAGAAAAGGTGAGAGACCCGCATTGGTAGAGGGAATTTCTTTAGCTAAGATTTCCCTCCATAAAGGAAATCTGAGGTCCAACCCCTATCACCATATAAATACCAGTTATCATTATCATTATTATTATTATAAGCTGCCATCTTTATTATTGCTATTATTATTTCATCTCTGTGGGAACTAGAGAAATTCAAAAGATTCCCACAAGGGAAACTGAGTCATAGAGCTATTTGATGCAGAAGGATGCACCCTTGACCTGAGGCAAGAAGCCTTGCAATAGGAATAAACAAAAGACAGATGGAGACTGGTATCTAGAGTTGACTTTTCTCTTCTTCCTTTCTTTGCCTTGAAAAGACTTCCTCCTTTCCCCTTTCACTGAAGGGAACAGAGACACTATCAGCTTTTGCCAATGAAACCAAGAACTTCTGGAAAGTCTATAATATTGAAGGTGTGAACCCCTAATCAGAGACCAAAAAGGGAGAAAGTTGGGGAGAAGTTCAAGAGACTAGCTTGACTTCTGGTGTTTTACACACACACACACACACACACACACACACACACAGTTTAGGCCCTACAGCTGCGCCCTACCTGGACAGCAACTCACCTCCTCTCCCTTCCATTCTTATTTCCCTTCCATTTTCCAGGACTTGAGGTGAAGGATTACTTGAAGTACTTTGGAAAGGCCAAAAAAACCCTTAAATGCAACAATTTTCTTTGCATTTTTCCTACGCTTAATAACAGACAATGTGTATGTGGACACCAAAAGTTGCTTACCTGTGCAATATAAATAAAGATTATAGACATGGAACCCAGACTTTTCCAGATGAGGGAATAAAGGCTCTAGAGCTATAGATTGTCCTTAAAAAAATAATCCCAAGGAATAATTTGATGTCACCCTTCATGGTATTCAGAACCTGGTTCTCCAGGGGTCCTTCTCCCAGACCTTTCTGGGACTGCTGGAACATGCACACAAGATATCCTTTGGACATGAGCAAAAGAAACTTGGATAAGACCACAAAGTCTACTATGCATTTTTATTAGCCAAACTACAAGCTATATTATCTCACTGGTTAATTGTAAAGTAACATCCCTCTTCCTATAGGTTTAAGGAAAGCTGGACAAAAGCAGCTACTGCCACAGCAACACCTCTGGTATCAACATGGAGTTCCTTTTCAGACTGACGCTTTACCAATACTTCTGCCAGTATTATTTTCTGAAAACTCAATCCTAAATCTCTACCCTAATCCTAGATTAATTCCCAACACTAAATCTGGCCATAGGAATGACATACCCTGTGATGCCTATTGCTAGGGGAGACTAAGGAAAAAAGGAAGGCTAAGGATGATAGAACCCTCAAGCACAGGAGTTCTGGGCCAAAGCCTATATGGTATCTGCCTTAAGTCTGGTATCAATATGGTCAGCCTATAGGAGGGGCTTCCTGAGGAGGGGCAAAGTGATCCAAATAGGACCCAGAATAGGTCAAGGCCTCTGTGCCAACTAGTAGTACATCTATCTTACTGTACTTTCAGCCTGGATAGGTTAGGGAGAGCCACGCCTCAAAAATATATATAAATATATGTGTGTGTGTTATGCATATAGAGAGAAAGAAAGAGGCCTTAACTCTACAATAAATCTTACACAAACTAACCCCAAACCTCAATCCTTTAGGAAACCCAAACCAACTCCAAATCATTGCATATCACAGCTCAATCTACCCCCAAAATCTGACCCTATGTGAAACAGAATGTTTTGAGAAAGCCTCACTTTTCCCTTAACCCCAATTTCTATCCCTAAATTTTAATGCTACATCAGATCTCAGTCCTACTCCATCCCCATCCCCAAATTCTATTCTAAACCTCTTCTTCCCCCAAACTCCTCAGTGATTTCTTTCCCAGGCTTCTCTATGTGGAACCTCTTCTGTTTGCTATGATGGGTCTGAGAATGATTCTCTGGAACCCCTTGGGAGGAGATGAAGATGGAGTAGAATCTCACTGCTTGAATTCTTGGGGATGTTGTTGGTGCTGCAATAGTACCTATCAGCCAGTGTCCTGCCTTCCTTGGATCCAAAAGAGACATGCTCTTACTTGAATAAACCAGATTCTCCCCCTTCACAGTGGGAGGAACAGGGCTCCCCAGAACAAAGCAAGAGATGGCCTCTATTGAGCTGCTGAGGACAACAGTAAGAGACCATAGTGGCCCCCTCCCTCCCAGGCCCCTCTCCTCCCCAGGGCTTCTAGAAGCTCCTCAGGTGAGCCCCACCCTGCTCCCTCCCCATAGCCTGCCTCAGCCTGCCCAGTTGCTAAGGGGCCTGCTTGGCCCAGAGCCTCATCTCACTGTATGGCTGGTTTTTCTCATCAAATGAGACAGGGGTCCCCACCCCATAGCTCAATCCTTAGCAGCTGAGGGCCAGACAAATAGATAATCCTAGTGTTGCAGTTCAAAAGGAGACCCCAAAAGGTTGGGGTTATAGACCATTGTCACAAGGTGTCTCAAAAGAATCTCAGCCTGAACCCATCTCCAAGTCAAAGGGCAAAATTTATTATAATTGTAACACCAATTAAAGCGGGCTAAATTCTAAAAGGATTTAGCAAAGAGCCAGAAGCAAAAAGATAAATTTATAAGAAAAGACAGCGATCTGGTTCTTCATGTCACTGATATGCTAGTTTTATGGTTTAGAGGTGGGGTTGAGGAGTGGTCTGGTATGCACCTCACCATTTGTCTCAGAAACCCTGTTATCATTGACCAACTGATTGTTATCTGGAAGTCAGCAATGTTTCTAGGACTATACTATAGAATTCCTAAAGCCAGGAGACTTTAGGATCATTGACAAACAAGTTGTTAGAACAATAGCACTCCTAAGTCTGGGGGCCTCAAGATTACTTCTATATTTCTCCTAGAAGCTAACCCTATCACTAGTACAGGCCTAGTCCTACCCCCTAGATTATTGAGATGAGGAGAACTTGGAAGCACTCAGGCTGTATTGCCCAGTCCTGAGGCTATAACCCCAAACTCCCTAACCCCACGACCTTCTCCCAAGTATTCCCAGCTCCTTTGAGTCAGTGTCTTCCAGCTCCAACTCTTTTCCTTAAAGAGTTTCCAGGCCTTGTTCAGCTCCCTCTATGTCTCCTAGCTTCTATCCTATCCCCTCAGAGTACTACCCAATCCTTGGCCCTCTTCCCCAAAGCCTCTGAGACCTTTCCCTTTTCCCCTAGTGATTCCTCAGCTCTTTTCCTTTCAGTGGTCCTTTTCTCTTCTAAGCCTCTCAGTCCCTACCCTTCCTTGTTCTTTCCTCTTCAATATCCTTAGCATCTGACCTTTTCCCAAAAAATACTCTCAGCCCTGTCTCTACCCACTACCGTCCCTTTCCTTTCTCCTCCAATGGTCCCCCAACTCCCATCCTCTACCCTGGTATCCAGCTTGCTCCTTTCACTCAGTGTCCCTGACCCTAGCCTCTAGATTCCTTCCCATGTCACCACCACGTCCATAACTCAGCCCTACAAGAGTTTCCCATTCACTCTTGTTGAGAGCAGGGTTTCTGGAAGCTTGAAGGAGCCATGATTCCCTCAATGACTTATTTGGGGAGTGAGTCATGGAGGAGTTGGCGAAGGAGATAAAAGAGAAGAAAGAGGAGGCCTGAGTTCTTGTTAGAATGAGGAGGGAGATAAAAAAGATCAGATGCTGGTGTTCTGTGGGCAGAGCTGGGTCTCCCCTCTCAGGGGCTGAACAGGCAAGCTACATTCCCAACAAGCCAAGACCTGTGCAGGATTTCTACATGGAGAATAAACAGGAAATAGGGTTGTCTGCCACCCCTTCCTTTGCTCAGCCTCCTCAGTTATAGTCAGAAAGCATTCCTTTCTCAACTACAACCTAAAGCCCTACATGGCAGTTATAATCAGATGCACCAATGTATGTATATCTCCTGACAGACAATGGGATCCTAAGAGTCCCTGCTCCCAGTACCCACTTGCCCTACACACTTAGAAGAAGGGAGGGGGTGGTCTCAGAATATTTCTTGTTACCTTTCCTTCATTTAACAATTCCCTTATACCAAATCAAAATTAAAATTAAAATGTCCCTGCCCACAAAGAGTTTACATTCAGGAAATACTTTCTCTTCAGAAGGATCAATTGGGTCCTAGGAAAATTTAGCATTTTGTCTGTTAGGAAACATTTGTATATTTCTAACTCTAAGTGGGGTACCAAGCTGTCTCTCCTAACACTCTTATCATTTATTAATTATTAGAGGATTTGGAGCTCCCTGAGATGACCACAGAATTATATTTTTAATTATATTATAATTTATATGTAATATAAATTATAATTATATTATAATTACAGATTATAGAACAGACCTTTGATGCCATTATTGCATTATGATCCATCTCATTTTTTATGGCTTTTGTTGTTCAGCCATTTTCAATCATGTCCAAGTCTTCATGACCCTATTTGAGAGTTTTCTTGGCAAAGATACTGCAGGGGTTTGCCATCTCCTTCTCCAGCTCATTCTTTTTTACACATGAGGAAACAGAGGAAAACAGAACTAAGTGACTGGCCCAGTTCACACTGCTAGAAAGTGTCTGAGGTCAGATGTGAATTCAGGGCACCCTCAGATCTGGTGCGCCATCCATTTTGCCACATGGCTGCCCCTTTTTTTCCAAATGAGGAAGCCGAGGCTTAGTGGTTCATTGTTCTCGTAGATAGCAAGTAACAGAAGAAATATTTGACCCAGGTCCTTTGACTCCCAGTCTAGAGTTCTTTTCACTCCCACAATAAGATCTTCCCTGCACAACTCCAGGATTTATATGACTTGTTTGTGGTCACAGGGCTGGTATTCAGGGTGGTATTTGATCCCAGAGGTCTTTCCTCTTCTCCCCTTCCCCTCCACTAAGCTGTGAGCTATCAGAGAAGAGACTTTATCTTATCTCAAGTTTTTAATCTTCCCACCAGGGCTTTGCATACAATAGATATTAATAAATATTTGTTGAGTGGAAGAAGTTTGTCTGACCTTCTACCTCAAAATTTAGGCCTAAAGTCAGATCCTAGTTCAGAAGTTCAGTAAATTCCCCAAAGCTTTATAACTATAGAGTTAAGAGACTATCTAGACCAACCTCTCATTCTCCAGATAAGGAAACTCTGGCATGGACTGTCTATTCTATCCCAAGACCGCAGAGTGCCATACTTCTCCCCTCCCTCCCATCCCATGTCAACAGGTAATGTGACCTATTCCTTGATATAAATGATAAAAGTATTAGGAAGGGCAGCTTGGAGGAGCATATAATATATGTGACAGAGGTCACATGGCTGCTAAGTGATAGAGATAAATCCGTTTCACCTTTAGCCTGCCTTCCCCTATAGTATGTAGGAGATGGTTAGAAATAGAATAGGGCCCTACCCTAGGTATGGAGATGAGGAAAGCACAAAGATTTGAGAATAATCAAGGTGGTCATCGAGCACTTATTAAGTTCTTAGCATGTTCCAGACACTCTGCCAAGCACTGAGAATATAAAGGTACAAAAACGCCATAGTACCTATCCTTGAGAAGCTTATATTCTTAATGGAGAAGACAAAATACAAATAACTACGAAGAGATGTAGAGATATACCCACACATAAATACTTATATATACATATAAACACATATGTGTATTTAGATATATACATATATAATATATGTGAAAAATTGGAGGTCATTTCAAAAGGAAGGGAGGTCAGAGCAGAGATATGGGGACAGGAAAGGCCTCCAGCAGAAGGGGAGGTTGGAGCTGAGATTCAAAGGAACTCAGGGAAGTCAGGCAGCAGAAAGTGGAACAACCAGTGAAGAGCCACAGAGTTGTCTGATAGAATGTCGTGTATGAGAAAGATGTTGCTGGAGAGAAGTCAGGTGTAAGGAGAAAAATAGAAAGAGGGCAAGTCATCAATGCTTTAAATGCCAAACAGAGGGTTTTATATTTGGCCCTAGCAATAATAGGGAGCCACTGAAGGTTATTTATTGAATGCGAGGTAGACGATGATTTAGCCAGATCTGCCCATTCGTAAAATCTTTTTGCAAGTAAGAGAGTATGGAGAGACTTGAGGCAGAGAAAAATAAGGTGATTGTGACAGGCGAGGGGAGAAGTAAGGCGGCCCTATACCAAAGAGATGGTTCTGGAGTGAAGAAAAGGAGGCCCTGGGGCCATGTTTTCCTAACACTTGCTCCTGGAAAGAAGGGATTTTGGTCAAGTGCAAAGAGCATGACTGGAGTGAGAGAATCTGGATTCATATCCTGCCTCTGACATTGACTCCCGTGAGCCTCAACTTCATTTTGATAAATTATATGCGCATGTATGTATACAAGTATGTGTGTATATACATGTGTATATATTATATGTATACACATACATTATACTTCATCTATAAAATAAAGGCATTTGACTAGATGGTCTTCCAGTGCTAGAGCTACAATCGTATGTGTCTGCTGTATTGTAAGCCTCCATATTGTAAATCTCCCATCCTGTGGGCCAAGGGGTGGGAACCTGCAGAAATAAGAAACAATATTTAGCCCTATGAGGAAATAATGCGATCTCTATTCCTTTCTTCTTGTTGTTATGCAATTATTTCAATCCATCTGACCCTCTGAGTTCCCATTTAGGGTTTTCTTGGAAAAGATACTGAAATAGTTTGCCATTTCCTTCTCCAGCTCATTTTACAAATGAGGGAACTGAGGCAAACAGTAAGTGTCTGAAGCTGTGTTTGAACTCAGGTTTCCTGACTCTAGTGCTGGCTCTCTCTCCATTGCACCAGCTAATTGTCATTTCTATTCTACAAATCAGGAAATTAAGACCCAGATAATTAGACTAATTTCCCCAATAACTTACCAATATATGTTACTTTTTTTACAGACTCAGCCACAAAAATATTTACATTATGGACATATGGCATAAGGAATTTCCATTCTGGAAACTTCTTCCACCAATTAATTGTAGATTCCTGGTTAGGCTGGAATTTACAATTGCAGAGAGTGATTGTGGTCATACATATAGTATGGATCAATGATGAGACTTAAACCAAGGTTTTCTTGATACCACTACGCCTCATAATTAAAGATACAAATACCTCTGCACAACTGCTCTCTCTGTCTATTTTTCTCCATCTATCTCTATCTCTCCCTTTATCTCTCTTTCTCTCTCTGTCTCTGCCTCTGTGTGTGTCTTTCTGTCTACCTCTATCTCTGTGTCTCTCTCTGTCTCTCTGTCTCTATCTGTTTCTATCCTCTGTCTCTCCTTCTCTGTCTTTCTCTCTTTCTCTCTGTCTCTCTCTCTCTCTCTGTCTTTCTCTGTGTCTGTCTTTCTGTGTCTCTCTTTCTCTCTCTTTCTCTTTCTCTCTGTTTCTATTTCTATTTCTCTCTCTGTCTCTGTGTGTCTCTATCTCTCTGTCTTTCTCACTGTCTGTCTCTCTCTTTATCTCTCCCTGTCTCTTTCTCTGTCTCTGTCTCTCTGTGTCTCTCATTCTCTCTATTTCTGTCTGTTTGTCTGTCTCATACACACACACACACACACACACACACATACACACACACACAACACACACACCTGCATTCACAAACATCCAAACACACTCATGTGCCTTCTTGATCTCATTCTATCACAGGAAGAGAGCTCTAGAAGGCCAACCCCTCATTTAAAGATAAAAGATTGAGGTCTGAAGGACCCATAAGTATAACATCAGAAGCAGGATTTGAACCTCTATCCTCTGTCTTGATGGATAATTAGAAAAGATTCCTATCTCCTCTCCTCTCCCTCACTTTCCCTCTTCACTCCTCTCCCTCTCTCCCAGTCAGATGGTGCAGTGGATAGAGACTTGGAATCAAGAAGTTTGATGTTCAGTCATCTTACATATCAGACATACCATTTGGAGTTTTTTTGACACTGGAGTAATTTGCCTTTTCCTTCTCCATCTTATTTTACAGATGAAGAAACTGAGGCAAATAGGATAAGTGACTTGGCAGGGTCATAAAGTGTCTAATTCTGGATTTGAATTCAAGGAAATGAATCTTCCTGGTTACAAGCTCAACACTTAATCCACTGAGCCAGCTAACTGAATTCACATCTATCATCAGACCTTTACAGCCCTGTGGGCATGAACAAGTCACTTAACCTACATTTGCCTCAGTTTCCCCAACTGTAAAGTGGAGAAAGTTATAGCTACTTCTTTCCAGGGTGATTGTGAAGATCAAATGAGATAGTCATTGTAAAACTTTTGAATCTCTTCAACAGATAAGGAAACAGATTTTATAAAAGAAATTACCCTAAAGCTAATTCTATATGCCTATCTAACCCAGATATTGTCTTTTGGGAAGAAATTTGTGAATCAGGTTGAAGGATTCTACTGGGCCTAGGTGGATATAAATGTTTCTTTCCTTCCTTTCTCTCCCCTACCTTCCTCCAACTTCCACTTTCTCTCTCCTTTCTCTTACATTCATTCCACACCCAAAGTTTCTGAACCGCACAGCACTCAGGGTAGAGGCTCCAGAAACGATCTTCCTTGTCTCTGCCAAGTCTGGGGACCTTGTGTTTTCGTGGGGCAGGAGTGCCACCATCTGGGCATTCTAGCCAAAGCAGAAAGAAACCAGCCCAGCCATTTGAGACAGGGAAGAATACTCTGCTGTCTTCCTGGAAGAAAATTAGTAACCAATTAATAAATCATCAAATCTACACCCAGAGACAGGACTGTGGGAACTGAGTATAGTTCACAACATAGCATTTTCACTCTTTTCATTGTTGCTTGTTTGTTTTTTTTTTTCTTCCTCATTTTTTTTTCCTGTTTGATTTGATTTTTCTTGTGTAGCAAGATAATTGTATAAATACATGTGCATATATTGGATTTAGTATATATTTTACTATGTTTAACATGTGTTGAACTACTTGCTATCTAGAGGAGGAGGTGGGTAAAAGAAGGGAGGGGAATTGGAACACAAGATTTTGCAAGGGTTAATGTTGAAAAACTATCTATGCATATGTTTTGAAAATAAAAAAGCTTTAATTAAAAAAAGAAGAAAAAGCAAATAAATCATCAATCATTTAGTAAACATTAATTAAGCATCAACTATATGCCAGGCAGTGTGAATTATGATGTCAAAGAATCTTCAAGTTGAAAAGGACTTTAGATACCACTTACTCCAACCTAAACTCAAATTTCCCTTCAGTATCATCTACAAATAGTCATTCAGCCTTAGCAAATCTCCTTGAGTCTTGAGGAGATGCTCACTGCTTCCCCATTGTTCTCCATTAAGAGATTTCTAATTATTAGTTAGTAAAGTACACAGATAGGTACTAGGCACACATCAAATATATATTTTCCTATCTGGGAAATCTTTCTACCCTCTCATCTGCCTCCACTGCTATTTTCCCTTGCAATTAGTTTTCAGGACACAGACACACTTGGAAAAAAAATAATGCAAACAATTTTCCACCCTGTTTCTGTTTTTATTATTAAGAACCAGTAATAATAGTAACTCACCATATAAACATCATTCCACAATTACAAAGTACTTTGCATATATTATTTCATTCCATTCTTATGACAATCCTGTTAGATATGTGACTGCTATTATTATCCCCATTAGACAAATGAGGAAACTGAAATTATAAAAGAAATACATTTAAAAGTAACCCCATCTTCCTCCACACGGCTATTGTTTTCTGTGATTTGGGGTGTGACCTGTGTATCAAAATGATCCATTTTGAAATCTGAGGTTTTACTAGACTAGTATGATTCAGGCCTGGCTGGTAGACCAGGTTCAAGTTTGAAATCAAATGAGATATTCATAGTTCATCTAACAGTTATCAAAAGGAGGGTTACTTAGTCATAGCAAGGGAAAAAATTCAGATTAAGGAAAGGATATTCAGCAATTCAGCAATATTCATCACTGATTCTGTTAGACAGCTTTCTCTACCCCTCTGTCACTCATTCTGATCCACCAGCCAGAAACCTACAGAAGTAGTTTACCCCATCTGTCCTGGTTATACTTAGATCATCCATAAGCCACATCAATAGTTGGGTACACTAAGATAATCGTGTCTTAATTAAAGGCTTTCACCATTATGGAAAAATAAGATTGGCTTCTGTGGGATAAATGAGAGATCAAGACCAAGTACTCTAAGAAAATTCTCCTTCCCCCCATAATACTGTCTGGTCTATATCTTGAATCTCTTAAGATAAAAAAGTAAAGGATGATTTTTAATTGACCATAGGCTTTAGATTGTCTAAAGTCAATGAGACAATTAGCTCTGTGATATCCCATTCTCCCTTCTGTATGACATCTTGCCATCCTTCATTGACTGACTGATAAAATACTGAGGACTTGAAATCCCCATCAATTCATCACACTACTGTCTCATAAAAACAAGGTTCTTTGGATTCCTTCCCCTTAACCATTCACTATCTGTGTGTTCTTTATATGTTATAGAATTACTATTATTTTTATTCTTTTATTTGGAGTCCATGTTGATTCTATCCATTTTCTACCTTGTTTTCCTCTACAGCAAGATTTCTCACACTATGCACTTTGTGGCAATAAGGCCACAATTTCACAAATAGTATTTCACAAATAGATTCACTGGGTCACAAATTTCTTCTGAACATTTAGGAGGTTGACTACATTGACTGTGGCTTCAATGCTCACTGTCACCTTTGTTTTTCCATTGACCAGTGAGTGAATGAAATTCATGGAGATAACTGATGACAGAATATTTTAGGTCAGGCCTAAAGCAGTGATTCAAGCTTGGGGTTGGAGTATAAAGAATATTTATGCATGATAAATTGCAACAAACACAACTACATTGGAAACAAAGGATGAAAAAGATATAATTCTTAAGAGTTAAAAAATAATTCAAATAAAATTGCTATTCCTCTCTGCCTTCCTAAATCTCAAAACAAAGGAGAAAACTCAAGAAATATCTGACACTGAAAGAGCATGGCTGATAATGAGACTGTTACATAACTTCAAAACCAGTAGGAATCATTGGATTCCCTGAGACATGACAAGACTGATACAGGACTTCAAAACCTGCAGGAATCATTGGATTTCCTGAGACATGATGGGACTATTGCAGAACTTCAAAATTTGCAGGAATCATTGGATTCCTGACATGAAGTAATGGACAATAGATTGGTTTTGGACTATTTCTAGGATCTATGGATATATATAATTCCTCATGTTGATTCATACTGTTTGTTACATCACTACTAGCCTGTGTTATATTGCTATGTGCTTGTATAATACTTCCCATGTTGATGGATTTATGTATATCTATTTCAAGTGAGACCCTTCAGAAACCCACTAACAAAATCCCTTTGATATTTTCACCTCCCTTCCTGAAACATCAGGGAGGGCAGGATCACCTTCTTTTTTGATGTCTTTACCCCCTTTTCTGAGCCTCTTTTTTGGGATTCTCACTTCCCTGAGAAGTCAGGGAGGGTGTGACCATCTATGTTCTAAAACAAAAGAAAGTAGGCAATGTAAAAGTCAGGATTCTGGAAAAGTATACTTGAAACAAGGTGTTAACTCTGTGGAATTGATAAGACAATGGTTACCTAGTTTAGCATGGTAATTAATAGTTCTCTAAGTATGATTGATTTAATCTTACAACAAGGTGTTAATTCAATGGAATTAAGATAATGATTCTCTAATTTACATGTATTTAGTACTTAATTTAGTACTACAAGATTGACACCTATGATGATGTACTTATTATAGAGTATTTAAGAGCCAACAAGGACTAGAAGAGAGAGAGAGACATTCCATCTCCCACCATCACAGCTGACTTGTCCTCCTTCATTTCTCCACTGATATCAAGTCCTCTCTGAAGGCCTTCCAGAAAGCTAGCCAGGCCCCAGGAGAAGAAGACAGATTGTCAAGGAGATGGACGTTTTCCCTGGTTATTCTCGTGGTGATTACTCTGTTGAAATGAAGGCTGGCCCCAAGACCTCCAGAAAGCTATCCAGAACATTACAAGGGGTGAAACAAGGTTGCCCATTATCACCATTACAATTCAATATTCTATTAGAAATGTTAGCTTTGGCAACAAGAGAAGAAAAAGGGTTTAAAGGCATTAGAGCAGGTAATGAGGAAACCAAATGATCACTCTTTGCAGATGATATGATGGTATACTCAGAGAATCCTAGAGAATCAACTAAAAAACTATTAGAAACAATTCACAACTTTAGCAAAGTTTCAGGATAAAAAAATAAATCCACATAAATCATTAGCATTTTTATATATTACCAACAAAGTCCAACAGCAAGAGATAAAAAGAGAAATTCCATTTAAAAAAACTGTCAATAATATAAAATATTTGGGAGTCTATCTGCCAAGGCAAAGTCAGGAATTATATGAACACAACTACAAAACACTTTCCACACAAATAAAATCAAATACAATCAATTGGAAAAATATCAAGTGGTCTTGAGTAGGCCAAGCGAATATAATAAAAAATCACAATATTCAGTGCCATATCAATCAGACTCCCAAAAAATTATTTTACAGATCTAGAAAAAATAATAGCAAAGTTCATCTGGAAGAATAAAAGGTCAAGAATTTCAAGGGAATTAATGAAAAAAACACGAATGAAGATGACCTAGTTTATAAAGCAGCAGTCATCAAAAACATTTGATACTGGCTAAGAAATAGATTAGTTGATCAGTGGAATAGGTTAGGTTCACAGGACAAAATAGTCAATAACTATAGCAATCTAGTGTTTGAAAAACCCAAAGACCCCCGCTTTTGGGATAAAAACTCACTATTTCACAAAACTGCTAGGAAAATTGGAAACTAGCATGGCAGAAACTAGGCACTGACTAACATCTAACACCATATACAAAGATAAGGTTAAAATGGGTTCATGATTTAGACATAAAGAGTGATATTATAAGCAAATTAGAAGACCAAAGGATAGTTTATCTTTCAGAATGGTTGGATCATTTCACAATTCCATCAACAATGCATTAGTCCCAGTTTTCCCACATCCCCTCCAACATTTATCATTATCTTTTCCTGTCATATTAGCCAATCTGAGAGGTATGAGGTGGTCCCTCAGAGTAGTTTTAATTTGCATTTCTCTTTCATATGACTATAGATGACTTTAATTTCATCTGAAAATTGTCTGTACATACCTTTTGACCATTTATCAATTGGAGAATGACTTTTATTCCTTTTTTCTTTTTTTTTTTTTTTTTCAAAATATAACATTTTATTTGCAAGGCCAGAATGAGAAGAAAGAAGAAAGAATCAATTTACTTTTTAAATGGACATCAAAATAAATGTTCATTTAGCACATTAAAGATGTATATTTTGACATGCATTTTGAGCTGAAAAGAAAAGAGATTAAAATCTGCTATTACTTTACATCAGACTTTAAAAATCGGTTTGATTATTTTTAATGTTGAAATCTTATTTCCAAGCATTACAAAATCTTTGCTAATGGTATAGTCCTTTACTTACATATATACACAAAACTTTATGTCCTACTCTTGCTCCTTAAAACACAAAATATTTTCCCATAATTCCCAAAAAATATGCTAGTAGAAAAAAAAGTGAATTATTTCTCTTTGGTTATTCAAATTTTAAATCAGAGTCCCCCATAGTGCCCACCATGACTATCCAATAATAGCTTCAATTTAACTAACTTGCTGATGTGTTTTTATATCTATTATTTACACATAAAACAATTCACATATACATATATGTATCCTAGAGTTCTGTTCCTAGTTCTTAAAACTAGACAAAATGATGAGAATAAAAAGGAATTGAGGATATCATAGAAAGACAGAGTGTACCTCACCAGTCCCTTTTCATACATAGGTTATTCAGACATTTCCCTCATATTTCCCCCAAATATCTTGGAAGGCAATAGCAATGAGGTTTAGGAGATGACAAACAGTTCTATTTAGGAATTTTTTTAAATTTTCATTGTTTTTATATTACAAATATTTACAGATTACTCTATTTTCTGTTTCTCATAATAAAACATAACTCCATTTTCTCTTTCTCATAACAAAAATAATTGAATAAAATCAATAATATAGTGACCTCATCTGACAATACATATAATATTTCACATCTGTAGCACATACACCCATTTTTAATTAATTTTATAATTATAATTTTTTTTGACAGTACAAATTCATGAGTAATTTTTTTACAACATTATCTCTTGTATTCATTTTTCCAAATTTTCCCCTCCCTCCCTCTATTCCCTCCCTTGGATGACAGGCAATCCCATACATATTACATGTGTTACAGTATAACCTAGATACAATATATGTGTGTAAATCCATTTTCTTGTTGCACGTTAAGAATTGGATTCCGAAGGTATAAGCAACCTGGGTAGAAAGACAGTAGTGCAAACAGTTTACATTCAATTTCCAATGTTCCTTCTCTGGGTATAGCTATTTCTGTCCATCATTGATCAACTGGAAGTGAATTGGATCTTCTTTATGTTGAAGATATCCACTTATCAGAATATATCTTCCACTAATCAGAATATATATAAATATATATAAATGTTGAAGTGTATAATGATCTCCTGGTTCTGCTCATTTCACTCAGCATCAGATCACGTAAGTCTCTCCAATCCCTTCTGTATTCATCCTGCTGGTCATTTCTTACAGAGCAATAATATTCCATAACCTTCATATACCATAATTTACCCAACTATTCTCCAATTGATGGACATCCATTCATCTTCCAGTGTCTAGCCACTACAAAAAGGGCTGCCACAAACATTTTAGCACATGTAGGTCCCTTTCCCTTCTTTAGTATCTCTTTGGGATATAAGCCCAGTAGTAGCACTGCTGGATCAAAGGGTATGCACAGTTTGATAACTTTTTGGGCATAGTTCCAAATTGCTCTCCAAAATGGCCGGATTCTTTCACAACTCCACCAACAATGCATCAGTGTCCTAGTTTTCCCACATCCCCTCCAACATTCATCATTATCTTTTCCTGTCATCTTAGCCAATCTGACAGGACACACCCCCATTTTTTAAAAATTAATAGAAATTTATTTATTTCTCCTTCCCACCCATAACCCACTTCAAAAAAGAAAAAAGTAAAGCAAATTTCTTGTAACAAATATATAATTAAATTTCCCCCATTTTGTTTATATACAAAAATGCATATGTCTTTAGCATGCTAAATCGAATGCTTCTCTGGTAATGGATAGCACATTTCATCATTAATCCTCCAGAACTATGGATGCTCATTGCATTGATAATCATTCTTACAGCTTTAGATGTGCTTGCTTTTACAAGATTGCCATTTTTATATGTTATTCTCCTAGTTCTGCTCATTTCATCTGTCACCAGTATATCAAAGTCTTAGAATGTGTTATTTTAAAAAGATTGAAGTTATAATGTAAATTGTTCATCGGGTTCTGCTTACTTTATTCTGCATCATTTCACATAGGTCTTTCTATATCTTTCTGAAATCACCCTTTTTCTTATTTCTTATTCCACCACATTCATATAACCATAATTTATTTGACCATTCTTCAATTGATGGACATTCCCTTAGTTTCTTTCTTTCTTTTTTTTTTTTTTTTTTTTTTTTTTTTTGGCCACCACAAAAAGAGCTGATATACATATTGCTGTAAATAAAGGATCTTTTCCTCTTTCTCTTGGATATGTTTAGCCGTCTAACAGGCTAGCAACTATATTTAGTATTAGTTAAATTAAAGGACATATACTATTTAGTAATTTTTTTGAATATTATTTGAAATTCCTTTCTAAAATAGTACATCCATGTACCCATTTTCCCACAGCCCCTCCAACATTTATCATTTTTCTTTTTTGTCCTCTTTACCTCTCTGACAGGTATAAAGTGCGATCTCAGAATTGCTTTAATTTGCATTTCTCCATTAGCGTTGATTTGGGGCATTTCCTCATATGGTTATAAACAGTCTGAGTTTCTGCCTTTGAGAACTAACTGTTCTTATTTTTAGACCATTTATCAGTTGGGCAGACTTTTTTTCATATAAATTTGAATTAGTTCCTCATATATCTTAGGGAAAAAAAATTCTTATCAGAGAAAATGGCTGCAAAGATTTCCCCCAGGTAATTACTTCCAAGTTAATCTTAACTTTATTTATTTGTTTGTATAGAAACTTTTAAAATTTTATATGATCAGAATTATTCATTTTACCTTCTCTGATCATGAACTTTTCTCCTAACCATAGATCTAATAGGTAATTTTGTCCATGGTTCTTTAATTATGATGTGATCTTTTATATTTAGTTATATACTCTTTTGAATTTATCTTTATATAATATTTGGTCTAAATTTAATTTCTTCTACACTACTTTCTGATTTTCCCAGCAGTTTTTCTCAAATGAGTGAATACTTATCTCAGTGAATACCTATCTTCAGCTCAGTAGCTGAAGTCTTTGTGTTTATCAAACATTAGAATATTAGATGCCTTTTTAATTTTTACACTATATGCCTAATCTGGTCCCAAAAGTGCTTTAATAATTAACAATTTAATAATAATTGAGATCTTGCACTGCTAGGCCTCCTTTATTCCCTTTTCTTTTCATATTTCTCTTGAGATTCTTAATGTTTTTTTCTTCCATATGAATTTTATTATTTTTTCTAGTCTTATAAAGTAATCCTTTGGTTATTTGATTGACTTATTTCTTTCTTTAAAAAAAAAGTTTAATTAAATATGTAATCCACAATAAGTTAAGTACCTGAATCCTCTATAGGGAGAAAGAGCAGGCGTTGGGACAAAAGTAAAGATGACCTGGCCAGATAGAGTGGAGTCTTTAGAGTTATATAAAACTTTGTTGTTGAGCCATTTCAAGAGTATCCGACTTTTCAGGACCCCATCTGGGGTTTTCCTAGGAAAGACACTAGAGTTGTTTGCCCCTTCCTTCTATGGCTTATTGTGCAGATGAGAAAACTGAGGCAAACAGACTTAAGTGACTTGCCCAGGGTCACACAGTGTCTAAGATCAAATTTGAACTCAGGAAAAGTCCTCCTGACTTCAAGGGCTTTGCTCTATCTACAACACCACCTAGCTACTCCCAATCATTCTTAACTCTAGGAAAACTAGACTAGACAAGGCACTAATCAATGATTCCAACAGAAATGGCAAAAAATATTAGAATGAAATCAAAAGACTGAAAAAATAGAAGAAAATGTAAATTGTATGACACTAAAATACCTGTTTTGGAAAGCAGTTCTAGGAAGGATAACTTAAATCCACCATGGATTTACAACCATCCTGGGCCTTTTTTATGCATCCCTTCTTGCTGCCTCCAAAAAGAGCCCTGTAGGTTACATTTGTATCTGACTCTTCTCTGGTTATGCTAGAAAACTACAGACTTATCTGCCTGTACTGGAAGTCCTTATTCCTATTGCCTATTGGGTTGATATTCTGGGAATGAAAGACATCATTTACTCATTGGATTTCTTGATTATTATTCAGTTTGGAAAAAAAATCTCAGATTTTGGCTGCAGTAAGTGTGTGAAACTGACCAGAAGGCCATCACTATGGATTTAGTCAAATTGAACATGTCATAAGGCATTATAGGCATTTCCTGCACTAAAGAAATATACGATAAAAACAGAAAATATATTTTTCAAGTCTTTTTCAAAAGTCATAAAATGACCTTTGAAAAATTTGTTGGAACAAAATTTTCTCAGTGCGTTTGAATTTTGGATCAAGATCAGAGAATTTTCTTGGAATAGTCAATTTGTGCACTGAAATTTCACATCATAGAAGGATTATAAATATAATTCAAAATGCTACCAAGAACTAGTTTAACTCTCATCAGTATTCCAGATGCTGCTAACATCCCCCTCTTATATAATGAGTCTCTGATTCATCTGCATAAACATTTTTCCTAGTATCAAAATAAAATTATGGGCAATAGATTAATAAAATGTGTATAGTTACTTAACATCTCAGGGCCACAATCTCTTAATTGTTAAGTGTTATTTTCCTTATCTGTAAAAAATTAGGGGCTTAGACTCAATGAATTATAAGGTCTCCACTAGCTCTTAATATAGAAAAGACAAAGTGACAAGGAAGACTGTACAGAATTCATTACATACAAATGAGAAAAATGAAGTTCATAAGAATTAAAATGTTCAGATCTAGCAATTGATTGAATATGTAGGTGAGAGGGACTAAGGAACTGAAGATGACAGCCATGTTATGATGGGCAAGAACTAGAAATATGATGATACCCTTGGTACAGATTGAGAAGTTTAGAAGCAAGATGGATTGAGGAAGGAAAAATAACGTAATGATATTTCTTATGCTTGAACTTATTAGACAACTCCCTGGTCACTGCCCAGAAGAGTAGAACCCACCCTCTAAGAGCAGAACCTTCCAACTCCAGTTGGAGATGACTTGAACTAGGAAATAGGAGTTGGGACTTTTCCAAAGGTACCTGTGCAGTAGTTGTCGTGGATGCCACCTAGTGGTTATATCTGTTCTGAGAGAACATCACTAATATCAAAACAAGAAAGGATAGAAACCAGCAGAATAGAGGAAGGGGGAAGATGGGGGAGTGCAGAGGAATGAGGGCAGAGGTTGTGTTGGAGACAATATTCATGATGGGCTCTTACAAAGGATGCACCAGGCAACCCATCTTCCCATCCTCTCATTGGTTGTTCATGTATACACTCCTTTGAATTTCCTCTCACTATTTCTTAAAATGAGAGATTCAGGTCCAACCTAAGGCAAGACTCTCTTAAGGGGGTTTTCAACCTAGACTTCATTACATTATTATTATTATTATTATTTTGACAACATGACTATTGTGGAAATACATTTTGCATGACTTCTACCATTTCTTGCTTTCTCAATGGATAGGAGAATTTGTAGAGAGAATTTGGAACTGAAAGTAAAAGTAACCAAAAAATTTTAATTAAAAGTTTTGCACAGACCAGTCTCTGGCCCACAGCTATTTTTGCCCTACAAAAATGGTGTAGTGGAATCATTACCATCATTCTAGAGGCAGCTAAGAGTACAGTGAACAGAATTTTGGTCTTGGAATCAGGAAAACCTGAGTTTCAAATCCAGCCTCATATATCTATTAATTATGTGACTTTGAGCAAGTTACTCCACCTGTCTGCCTCAGTTCTCCCAACTGTAAAATGGGGATAATAATAACACCTACTTCTCAGAAAGGTGGTAGTGAGGATCAGATGAGATAATGTTGGTAAAGTACTTAACACAGCTTGGCACATAATGAAAGATTAAATGTGTATTTCCTTCCTCCTTTAGTCCTTATTGAAAGAGTCACTGGCAGACTCAAACTAGCTCAAAAAAAGGCAGACTGCTGAGTTTTTTTTATTATTATTAAAGAAACATACACACACACACATACACACTATAAAAAAACAGAAAACCCAGCAGTATATTGCATATATATTTGTTATATAATATGTATAATATAATGTAATATTCTTGGTCTTATCATCTTTGTTGTTAATGAGTTATAATCTGTTAACTGAAGCTACAACCCTGTAGAAACCACTGTACCATAGTACAGTGGAAAGAGTGCTGTATTCAAATCCTGCCTTTGACATTGTAAAAGGTAATCCTAATGCCAGCACTCTCAACATTCAAATTTGCTCTTAGGATGAAATGAGACACTCTTAACTCATTGAACCATTGACTAACAAAGAGGTTGACTTTCATGTAACCAGGATGTGCAACAAGGATACAGTTGCATTTAGAGTCAACTTTGGTAGATCTTATCTTCTTATGGAGCCTGGTAATCAATATGTAATGATTTATATGGTCTCAGACACTTATCAAGGACTTAGATTCCACTTATCTAGGAGTTTAATGTTTTTAGGCTACCAAAAAGCTAATAGAGAAGCTAAGTCCACTAATAACCTAGGGCAGCTTTGTCTCCATTTAAAGAAAGCTGATCTCTATTGGAGAATGGAAAAGCCTATCCCATGTTAGGAATGGAAGGAAAATGTGGAAGCCTACCACAAGGCCCCAAGTATCTTCTATAAGACCTTTCATGATTCAAATATCTTTATGTTTTTTACTGGACAGTCCTGTAAAAATAGACAGTATAGAGAAGAAAAATAGGAAAAAAGGAAAAAACAAACAAAAACTTGTAAGAACAAAAACTAGAGATCTTTCCTCCTCACTTCAGAAGGAAAAAAGTCTTAAATCTCACAGTCAAATCTATAGGATACCAAATCTTTGCAGTTCGTAAAGCTTCCAATGCAAGGTCGTGGTGAAGAACTGGTGTCCGGAATACAGAATCACAGCATATATGAAAACATCTCCAAGACAAACTCAGATTTCTTTTCCTATTATGAGATGGTGATGATGATGATGAGCAAGGGAGGCTCCAGGAACATCAGGATCTCTGTATAGACACTTCTAGTGTATACATCAACAATTCCTCATCATAAGTAAAACAAATACAAAGTCATAAACTTCTGGCAGTCACTTGCCCTAAATGACCCATCCAAGATTCCCTGAAACACCTACTAAATCTCACTCCCTCTTCTTGAGGACCTCATAAGGGTATAAAATCCAATCTTGCACCTTTAGAGGTCTCTGCTGAAGCTCTGTCTTCCTTCCACAGGGGCTAGATAGGGATTGTCCCTCATCTTTTTCCAGGGACTTCAGGTTGCCTCCAAGTAAGCTCAGAGATCTCCTTACCTACATGTAAAATTTGCAGTCATTGTACAAAGAGTTTTGTATCACCTATGTTATCAGAAAGCAGAGCACTTCATGTTCTCATAAGCTCCTTCTTGGAAGAAGTTCTCCAAATCATCTGGGGAAAAAAAAGATCTGTTAATTGGGAAGAACCTGAGACATTTCTCCAGGATATACAGAGCTCCCCAAAGGAACAGGGACTTTGTGACCTAGGTAACTCAGTGCATTCTGGTGAAACAAAGAATGCCTTTAGAAGGTCAACTTGAATTAAGAACTAACAAGCAGTCCTTTCCTTATCAAATAAATCTTTCATGGAGACTAAAACTAAGAAACCATGAGTCTTTACCTTTCCAAGTACTTTGTTAAGAAAAAAAAGAGGGGTATGGAAATGAATTGTTGATTCAAGAAATTATTTCAATAATCAACAATGCCATCTCCTCAAGGATATTATGAGAGATAGAAAGTCCAGCAGATAATATGACAGCAGGACCATAGACCTCCTTTAAAGTAAAAAAGGTTCCCTGATCAAAAATCTGGTGAAAGGGGGCTCTTGAGAAAGGAAAGTATGTTCTTCTGTAAGAATTCTGAGGTAACAGACATGTTGAGACACTATCAACTGAAGATGTATAAACTTCAGTAACAACAAACGTCTTAGGGGACTCTCTGAGTCTCAGCCCCCCCTGAGATGGCCAGTATAATCAATATGGCCTTTGCCATAGGCCAGCAAGAGGCAAGGCAGGAAGAAGGAAAGACAGGAATCAAAAGGAATCATGTCATATTGGTCTTTAAGAAGTGAGCACTCTGATTGACTGCTCTGATGAGGAACAAAGTTGGGCCAAAATATCTCAGAGAGAATCATATGATCCCAAGCCTATCTCAATATGGCATCATAGCATCCATTCCCAAATAGTGATGGATCTCATCCCCAACCTCTATTGTTCTTATAAATACATCAACCATCTTATTCAGTTCATATGAGGGGTCTATGATGCTCCTAATGAAGGCTCACACACTCCACAAATAATTTTATGTAGCGAGAAGCATCAGCAAACCTGAACCCAAAGGGGATATTCCTTGATTGTTCAGTCCTGTTCTTTCCAGACTATAGACCACTTTTACGATCCCATAGGATAAATATAGATCTTATCTACCCAATCCTTCAATATCTTCTCAACATGCCATTCATGCAGCTCAGCCCATTAGGAGGAAATCCCTGGAACCCCATTCCTAAAAGTATCCCATATTCCCAAATTAATGTCCGATTTTATATACTTCTCTCAGAACTGTCAATCAAACAGGCAAAATGGAATAATGCAGGAATCAGATCTTCATAGGCAAGGGGTCCAGTGGGCTAGCAAGGGAAACTTCAGGACTTTGGTAGAATAACAAACTTGTGAAGGACATTGGGCTTCATCATGAATGTAACATTTCCATTTCATATTAGAGGCTTCTAGAGCCTTATCTCCTTCCTTGGAGAGTCTCCCACCCCACCCCCAATTTAAAGAATAAAGGGTGATATCCTCCAGTCAGTAGCAAGAATAACTGATTTTCAAAAATAGTAGGGCAACATCCCCTTAAAGCAGATTTTGGCTCCAGAAACATAATGGTTATTTGGTCTGATCACCTCCAGGACCCTGACAAAGATGCTACTTCACCTGATCTTTGTGGATCGGGACCATAGAAACATGGGCCCCATGAGACCATAAGGAACCAAGAGCAGTCCTTGTGTAGTTGACATAGTTGACTCTGTAAAAATCAACTAGAGATTTCATTTAGTTGACTCTGTAGAATTCTACTAGAGAGAGTCCCCTAAATTATTTAAATTCCACTGCAGAGAAAGTCTGCTTTTGTTTCATCAGATTATACTCTCAAAAAGCCATTGGTCTAGCTGCTATACAAATTCCTCTTTTAACTTAGGAAGTTCTTTGGTAGTAAAAGCTGCTCCCTTACTTGCTTTCCAAATGTAGGAAATAACTCTCTGGAGTGTAGTATTACAGAAAGTCTTTCACTCTCTTACAAAAAGTGGGAATTCTCAAAGCTCTTGCTCACTACCATCATCATTCTCCTATCTTATGACTCTGATTTCAGTGGGATGAAGTGTAACTCTGGGTTACCATCTTTCCATCCCCATGCCCATAGCTTTCTAGCTGGGGACTGCTGATCTCTAACCTTTCAAAAGAGCTCCTTTCACACAGTCCAGTTCCATTGGTTGCCCTTTTAGCCTTCAGTCCATGGTCCTTTAGAGCCACTAGCTCTGTCTCTAGTTGCTGAATACTATGGAAGATGGTCAGTAATAATCAGGGGATTCTGGACATAACATTCTCAGTGTCTTCCCCAAGAACCTTTTCTGATACCCACTGAACCAATTGCTCTGCTTCCTGTTCCATTGAGAGGATTGCCCACACAAAATCAAAACTTCTCCAAAAACTGGACCCTAACCAAGAGGTTTCCAGCTATCTGATCATTTTACCCTTCAGATTTTGTAGTGCTTTTCCCTAAACACAACCATGATGTGAACTATATTTGGTAGTTTAATTCAAGTAAGGACTTCAGTGTCTGGCATCTGATCCTGCCAGGTGATCTTCAGAATCTTCTTAAGACAATTCAAATGGCATGGCATTGTTATACTGTCCAGGTTTCACAGGCATACAACAATGAGGGTATCTAAGTGGCACAGTGGAGAGAGAACTGGACTTGGAATCAGAAAGAAAAATCCTGACTCCAAATGTGATTTCAGAAATATACTAGTTATGTGACTCTGGACAAGTCACATAATGCTGTTTGTCTCCGTTTTCTCACCTATAAAATGAGCTGGAGATGGAAATGGTATATACCATTCCGATATCTTTGCCAAGAAACCCTAAATTGGGGTCATGAATAATTGGAATCTATGGAAACAACTAAACAACAACTCCTATAAAAGAAAGAGGGTCATATATACAATGAGAATGGAGGGAAAGTGTGGTAAACTATCAGACACTGTCTTGAGAAATTATGGAAGAAGTCACCAGATGGCAGCCACGAGCCATTTAGTAGACTAGGGCCAATCTCAGGCAATAAATATCCTGATTGACTCAGAATAAATTTAAATAGCGACTATTTCTGCTTTGGCCAAAAACTCAGAGGACCTTCCTCTCCCAGATCCATTTATTTATTTATTTATTTTGGGGGGAAAGAAAAATGGGGGTGGGGGTAGGGAGGAAATAGGTGAAAGAGGAGATTCTTTGCCTCAATTACTACCTAGTCTTAATTACTAAATGGGTACGACCTCAGTCAAACTGAAAACTTTAATTTAAAAATTACATCCATTACATCCAGGGTTTGATATATATCCAGTAATTTTGAGCTATATCTGTCCACTGGACTAAGATGGCTCTGGAGGGGAAAGTAAGGCAGGTGACCTCAAACAGTCCTCAATCATTTAAATCCAATTCACTTGCATGTCATGGCATCACCTTCCTGATGTCATGGAGCTCTTCAAGAATGAAGGACAAAATAAAAATAATTAAGCACCATCTAGGTGCTGACTCTGTTAAAAGCTGGAAATACAAAGAAAGGCAAAGGACAGTCCACGTTTTCAAGGAATTCGTAGTTTAATGGGGAAAACAACAAGCAAACAACTACATACAAGCAACTAAATGAATAAGCAAACAAATTCAGATCATGGATATGTGGATGGATAGATAGATAGATAGATGAGAAATACACACACACACACACACATATATATATCTAGACACATATGTATATATGGGATGTGTGTATACACATATGTAATATATTGGACATATGTGTATTTATACACATATCCTTGTATGTATATATATGTACATCCAATATATAAATACAAAATACACGAATTGAACATTATCCACAAAGGGAAGGTACTAGAATTAAGAGGCTTTGGTAATGGCTACTTGTAGAAGGTGAGATTTTAGCAGGAAATTAAAGGAAGTCCAGGAAGCCAAGATGTGGAGATGAGAAGAAGTCTCCCAGGCAATGGGGACAGCCAGTGAAAACGTCTAGACTTGGGAAAGGGAGTGTATTGTTTGAGGTCCATCAAGGACAATGTCACTGAACTGAAGAGTTTATTTGGGGGGGGGAGGAATAAAGGGAAGGTATAAGAAGACTAAAAAGTAAGGGAGTTATTAAGGGTAGGTTATCAATAGCAGATTATGAAAGGCTTTGAATGCTGCTATATTTGATACTAAAGGTACTAAGGAACCACTGAAGATTATTGAGTGGGGGTAGAGGGAAGAGATTGACATGGTCAGATCTGCACTTTAGAAAGATCACTCTGACAGCTGAGCAGGACTGTATTGGGGAGAGAGTCATGGATGGTAAAGTCTTCAGCAGGCTACTGCAAGAGTCCAGGGTGAGATGATGAGAACACCATGTGGTGCTTGTATCGGAGGAGAGAAGGGGGTATTGTATGGGAGGAGAAAAGGGGGTATATAAGGTAAATTGACAGACATTGGTAGCCAGAGAAAGCAAGGAGTGGAAGATGATGTCTCAAATGTAAACCTGAGTGAGTGGGAGGGGGATGTTGCCCTCAACAGTAATAGGGAACTGGGGTGGGGGGCTAAATCGGGGCTAAAAACAATGAGTTCAGTTTGGGACATTTAAGATGCCTACAGGATGCCCAGTACTAGATGTCTACTAGATAGTTGGAAATACTGGATCAGCAAAGAAATTAAGACTTGAGTAAATAAATCTCGACCAGCCCACCACACCTGAAATATTTCTCGTTGTTAGCTCCTCATATGGAACTGAAATCTAGCTCTATGCAACTTATGCTCATAGCTCTCTTTGGAACCAAGAACAAATTTAAGTCCTTCAAATTATTTGATTTTTAATGTCCCACCATTTCCCTCCCCCAGTTCTAATATTAATATTATAATAATATAATAATAATATTAATAATACTTCTAGGATAACTTAGATAAGAATGGTTTCCTCTCTCCTGGCCATCTCATCCCCCTCCTCTGGACACTCTCCAGCTCATTATTAATCTTCATACTATAGCAGAAGCTGTCTGCTCAGATGCCACACTGCCAATGCACTCCAACCTGTTAGGTTCTTACTAAGTGCTAATGAGATAATGAGATATTAGGTTCTTACTAAGTGCTAAATCAGTACTTAACAATTCTCTAGTTCTGGCCTTTGAGGGGAGTTTTACCCCCTCTGCACTTCTGGGGAGGAGCTTAATGTTTAAAAGGAGCAAGTTCATTGGTTGAAGTATTTTTTCCCAGAAGCCCCTGAGTTATTCTGCGCCCATTCTCTGGGAGGATAAAAGAGGTTGGCACTGTGGAGGAGGAGGAGAATCTACTCTAGGTCAGAGTCTGGCCCGGAGATTGAGTTGAGACAGCAGATCTCCTCCCAGAGTGATCAGCAGTCTCTGGAGACAACAGAACGTTACACAGCCTGAACAAAATGTGCTCTATTTTGACCAGGGAAGGTCTGGAAATGAACACCTCCATAATACTGAAAGATACATGCCCAAGATGGCATTTTTGGTCAAAAGAATCCAACTCGACCACTTTTGACATGCCCCACATACCATCCTCCCAAACCAATATCCCTTTACTCTAAAGCCTACCAGCATTTTGCTCCATATTTTAATATGGGGAGGGCTCCCTCCATCTACCTACCTTGGATATTACCAAAAGCATTTCAGCATAATTTAAATAACCCTACCCAGTTTGGCCCCAAGGAAAGAATTACAGGTCAGGGACTGGAGTATTGGTGATGTTTGGGGTTACCATCAGGGAGTACCCTTTGATATTCTAATGGATCTCTAGTCCTTCCACAAGTCAAGTCAACAAGCATTTATTAAGCACCTATTATGTGCCTGCACTGTACTAAGCACCGGGGTTACAAAGAAAGGCAAAAACAAAACAGTCCCTGCCCTAAAGAAGTTAGGTAAATTGGTGTGTTTAACATGGGGGAGGGGGACAGTAAAAAATACCACCACCACCATCTTGGTGTGATGGAAAGTATTGGAACCAGAGTTAAGAGCTATGTGGGTCCAAATTCCACCTTCTGAAATGAGTTATGGACAAAATCATTTAACCCTCTGCAAAATGGAAAGTACCTCACATGGTTGTTGTAAGGATCAAATGAGATCATGCATGTAAAGTGCTTTTGCAAAGCTTAATTAAATTTTATTAATAAGTATTATTAAGACAGCTGGAAAAGAAGGGTTGGAGCTAAGGAGGGAGCCTTACCTTAGAAACACAAGAAAGAACCATTAGCAGTTACAAAGCTGTGCTGCTGCCCCAAGCTCTGGAGGATACCAGAAGGTCCCTGACTCCCCCCAGTAGGGGCAGGAAAGGTGCTGCTGGACAGCTCTTGGCTAAAGGCAGTCAAGAGCTATATAGGAGGTAAGGAGGTGCTAGGCTATCTGTCCAAAGGAAAGAAATGACTTCTCAATTTTGTCATGTATTTGTATGTGCTTCTCTTTGTTCAGTGGGTTTGGACCACTCCATAAAGCATCAAAAAAGATAGTGTGGTGGCTTTAGCCTTTTAACTCAGCCTTTAACTAATTATCTATTTTAAATTAACCTGTTATATATTTTTCCATCTCTGCCTGGAGGCAGCCAGAGATTAAAGTGGATAGAGGGTTAAGCCTCCATGAAGAAGACCTGAGTTCAAATCCAGCCTCTGACATTAACTTTGGGCATTCACCTCAGTCAGCCTCAATTTCCTCAACTCTAAAATGGGACTAATAATAGCATTCATCTCTCTATTAAGTGCTTAATAAATATTTCCCTTTTAGGATGTTGTGCCAGAGTTTCCTTTTATTGTCCTGCCTCAGTTTCCTTAATTATCCTGTCTGTTTCCCTAAATTGTTCTGCCTCAGCTCCTAGAATTGTTCTGCCTCAATCCCCCTGGTTGCAACCCCCCTCCTAACCATTAATACTGAGATAATAATTAGGATTATAGAGATCTGGCCACTCTAGCATTCCAAAAGATAAAACTCCAGATAGCCTATCTCAGATTAGCATCCTCTATTTCTAAGTTCCAGACTTTCTGTCTCTTAACCAACTATCCCCTTCACTCCCAGTTTATCAGAATTTATGGTCCTACCCCCAACCTGTGGGAACCTGATTGATAGTCC
Organism: Sminthopsis crassicaudata; assembly: GCF_048593235.1. Classification (NCBI taxonomy): domain Eukaryota; kingdom Metazoa; phylum Chordata; class Mammalia; order Dasyuromorphia; family Dasyuridae; genus Sminthopsis; species Sminthopsis crassicaudata. The sequence continues at coordinate 229,124,625 of NC_133621.1, forward strand.
CTTCTTGGAAATTCCCATTATCAGTGTTCTGACTCCACCCCTTGCCTTTATCTACCCTGCTCTCTGGAGACATATAATTCATTGAAATCTCACATTAGATGCTTATGCTGATGTTATATTGAATGCTTTAGGACATCAGTCCTGGGACCAAAATGAATCCTTTGGTCCCAGAACTCCAAATAAAATATTAAAAACTCTCTCATCTCTATCTTGCCTCAGTTTCTCCAGCATTACAAGGATAGGATGCTTACAAAAGAAAAATCAAATAGAGGGCCTTAATGTTGCCTGCAGCAAACATACTCAGTCCAAGGTTAGATAAGAACAATTCTTTGGCTTTATATTTTAACCATAAAAACTTTAATCATTTTTTAGTTTAAAATTTAATCCAATTTAAGTCATTTGTTGAATACCAACACATCGTATAATCCCTATCTATACATATATGAGCCTACAATGATTCAGTGAATATGACACATCATACTATACACATATATGTACACTATAATGTACATGCTACATTACATGTAGAAGCAGTGAAATGGCTTAGTGGTGTGTGGAGTAAGATATGGTGAAGAACTTACAGATTAAGCACATATTGATCAGAGACTGCTAGCTAATGTAAACCAGACCTATAGGCCCCAGTCACATGAAGGCCTAGGCTGCATTCCATTGTCCAAAGAAGAAGAGGCTGTAAATCACTTTTTTGGTTGCATTCCTCTGACCAAATTGGTGGGGGGGAGAGAGTGTGTGCAGATTTGTATGACCAATCACAACATATAGAGGGTGGGATTTTGGAGGTTCTTTGTCTGAAATGTATAAAAGTTGTGAACATCTTCAAGGGAGTGGCTCTCTCCTGCTGTGAATCTGGCTCACAGACCAGGATGGGATCCGCTTCTCGAGATTCTAATAAATAATTCTGCTTTCTATGAGTGATCTCTGAGTAATCATTTTTGGATAGGATTTTCTATCCCTCACAGTGAACAGAGGGGTGGACGTGGAATCAGGAAGATCTGAATTCAAATCCACCTTCAAACACAAGTCACATTCTCTGCCTCAATTTCCCTAATAGCCCACATGGGGATAATGACAGCATTTATCTCCTCATATTGCTGTGAGGATCAAATGAATTAGCATTTGTGAAGTGGTATGCAAATCTTCAAGAGCTATATAAATGCCAGTCATCAGAAAGGTACAAATCAAATGCCATATCAAGCCTAAAAAGAAAAAAAATAAGTACTGAGTCAGGAAATCAGCTAAAACTTCCTAGAAATGTGACACACTGAGTTATGCTTCAACTAAATTTTTATTTCTCTGAATTTATTATTGTTGTTGAGTCATTTCAATCGTATCTTATGCCTTGTGACCTCATTTGGGTTTTTCTTGGCGAAGATAATGGAGTGGTTTACCATTGCCTTCTCCAGCCCATTTTTCAGATGAGGAAACTGAGCCACATAGGATTAAATGACTTGCCCAGCTAGTAAGTGTCTGAGGTCAGATTTGAACTCAAGAAAAAAGAGTCAACCTGAATTACAAACCCAGAGCCCTATCCACTTGCCCCTTAATAACTAATTTCTTATCACTTTAAGGCAGTGCTTCCTTATGTCAGAAACCCTATGATCCAACCCAACTGGTCCTTTTGCTGTTCCTCACAATATTAGATCTTTCATCTCTGTGCCTTTGTATACACTGTTTCCCGCCTTCCCCCCCCCTCCCTGGCCCTAGGTCTCCATCCCTCACCTCAACTTCTTAAAATCTCAAATTCTTTTCAAAATTCAGTTTAATCCCAACCTCCTAAGGAGGCTTTTCTTCATTCTCCTCCCAATTGGTAGTGGTACCATCCAGCTCCCTCCTCAGGAAAAAAAGAAAGAAAGAAAGAAAGGGAGAAAGAAAGAAAGGAAGAAAGAAAGAAAGAAAGAAAGAAAGAAAGAAAGAAAGAAAGAAAGAAAGAAAGAAAGAAAGAAAGAAGAAAGAAAGAAAGAAAGAAAGAAAGAAAGAAAGAAAGAAAGAAAGAAAGAAAGAAAGAAAGAAAGAAAGAAAGAAAGAAAGAAAGAAAGAAAGAAAGAAAGAAAGAAAGAAAGAAAGAAGGAAGGAAGGAAGGAAGGAAGGAAGGAAGGAAGGAAGGAAGGAAGGAAGGAAGGAAGGAAGGAAGGAAGAAAGAAAGAAAGAAAGAAAGAAAGAAAGAAAGAAAGAAAGAAAGAAAGAAAGAAAGAAAGAAAGAAAGAAAGAAAGAAAGAAAGAAAGAAAGAAAGAAAGAAAGAAAGAAAGAGAGAGAAAGAGAGAGAGAGAGGGAGGGAGGGAGGGAGGGAGGGAGGGAGGGAGGAAGGAAGGAAGGAAGGAAGGAAGGAAGGAAGGAAGGAAGGAAGGAAGGAAGGAAGGAAGGAAGGAAGGAAGGAAGGAAGGAAGGAAGGAAGGAAGGAAGGAAGGAAGGAAGGAAGGAAGGAAGGAAGGAAGGAAGGAAGAAAATTGTTATTGTTTGTCCTTTGTTGTCAGAGAGGACCAATGTCACCAGTAGAGTGAACTCCTTGACTTTGCAAGTGAATTGTATTTAAGTGAGGCAGAGCGGTGCAAAGTCATCAGCTTCCCTCTCTCCTCCAGTCATCGGAATCCAGTGGCAAGACCTAGGTCAAGATGACTGGAATTACTTTGTGCTTGTATCGCATAAACTTGCAGCTAGATGGTGTAGTGGATAGAGCACTGGGGTTGGAATCTGCAAGACTTCATCTTTATGAATTCAATTCCAGCCTCGGGAATTTATTAGCTGTGTGTTTCTTAGCAAGTCATTTAACTTTGTTTGCCTCAATTCCTCATCTGTCAAATGAGCTGGAATAGAAAATTGCCAACCCCTCCGGTACCTTTGCCAAGAAAACCCCAAGCGGGGTTGCAGAGTTGGACACCACAATTTACAACAGAATCTGTTAATGGGTGTATATATATGTTTCCTCCAATAGAATACAATGCCCTTTGAGCACAGAGACCCTGTCACTTTTGTGTATGTCTCCCTGGAGACTAGGACCACTAAATCGCATAATAGGTGTTTAAAATTGCTGATTGGTGGGTTGACAGCATTGGGGTTGGCCCTGTGGTTTCACTAATCTAGGGAATTCCCAGATTCAGATATTCCTTCTACCGACGCAATGCCAATTTACAATCTGCGGCAGCTACTTAGAATTATTTGATTGAGTGTTTTTTTTCCTGGTGAAATTTTTGATTTGATCCTAATTTTTCTCAGCCAATTTAAAGGAAGAAAGGGATGGATTCCTTCCTCGCCAAAATCAGGAAAACTGTGGAAATCTGGGCACCCCAAAAACCCAAAGAGGGAACCCCCTGGGCAATGTCCCAGTGCTCTTAGAGGGATTCCATTCCAAAGGAATCCTCAAGGACAGCAATCCGGGCTCTGCCTGATGAATGGTACTATTTCATCCAGAGGGTTTCCTCCTAAAGCCGAGCTGGGGATTTTCAGAGCTTGGGTGGGGCAGATTCTTGGCAAGCAGCTCCCTCACTACTGGAATCCCTAAGGCTAAAGTTCCTTTGAAAATACTAACCTCAGAGATCTGGAGAAAATTGGAGACATCCTCAGCCCCAGGGTAAGGAGTCACAGATTTAGAGCTAACAGAAACCCTCGAGATCCTCTCTTTCAGCACCCAGAGAAAGGAAAGAATTTGGCTGTACCTACGCACGTCATCGGGTCCCCAGATCCCAGATCTAGGAGTCTTCCCAGGAACTTGTTTCCCCAAGGGCTTCATCTCTACAAACAGCCCCCCTGGAACCAGCACCTTCTTCTCTATTCCCCAAGACTGAGTGCCCCAGATCCAGCACCAAACACACCTTCATCCTGCTCTATACTTATTCAATCCCACTGATTCTATTCTCCGTCCTATAATAAGTCCAGCACATATCAGCATTTGTTTCCTGCACTCCCCCTTCCAGGAGCAGGAGGCTTTTTTGAGCCTTCACCTGATCCTAAACAAATTTATTTCAAATAACTAAATCCCCATGATACAGAGAGAGCCGGCTTTCCAATACGTCCATTTATAAACATCTGAAAATGTACATTTCATTGCTCACACACACTCCCGATGCAATGAGTGGCCACATGCCTTGTTTAGCTTGCCCAGCTCTGATGCCCGCCTGCCCCCATACCCTGGGCCACTTTCATTCCCATGCCACAGAGCTCAACAGGGGACTAGGCCCCCAGGAGTCTCCCCACCGGACATTAAGAGCTAACGGATTAGGGAGTGGGCAAAACGCTGCCGTTACTGCACACGGCCACATGGTGGCAGCAAAGCGATCGTCTGGAAGCCAGTTTCACTCACCCTCATCATGGAAAGAGCCCTTTGAAAGGAGCCAGTGGGAGGGGAACCCAAGGTACTGGTGGGTGGATTCTGGGAAGAGAGGCAGGGGCTGGAAGATTTTTGTGATTCTGTGAATATTCCCTCACTTTGTCAGAGGCAGAGCAAATTGTAGAAAAGGGAACATATTGTTCAATCTGTGCCGGGCAGGGGGTATCTGTATGGAAAGGACATTCGTTTTGGAGCTTCAAGAGACCCAGGTTCTTGTCTTGGATCTATTTTCCTGGCAAGTTTTTGGATCCCCCCTCCACTTTTCCTAACCTCATTTTCCACATCTGTGAAATGGACGTAATTCTAACACTGCCCCTAAGCTTATTGTGAGCAAATACATGAGCTATTTCTTCTTTCCGTCCCTTCTGCTTTCAGACAGTCCCAACTGACAGGGTGATTTCTCCTATTGTTTCAGATGATCTTGCATCAGAGGTACTCATCCCTCCTTGGACTGCCTGAAAGCCCTCCAGGACCTCGGACCTCTGTCTGGATGGCTGCCAGTCCCTCCCTCTGCTGGTGGCTTCTTGTATTGAAGCAGCGTGGTCCCTAGTCTGCTGGGAACTTTGATCTCCCACCTACACTTCTCTGTCTAGTTCAAGCCCAGTGCAGCCGGGATTGGGGGTGGGGATGCAGTTTCCAGATTTTCCTAATTCCTTCCCTCCCTATCTTACGTCTGTAGCCATGACCACCCAGCAGAGGTTGCCTCCTTATCTATCTTGGGAGAACATGAAGGTTACTCGCCACTCTCCCGGCCTCCCAGGCTCCCTTGCTCTAAACTGCAAGCAGCCGGATGAGCTGGGATGGAGAAATAGTTTGGGGTCCTCCCTCCCTCCCTCCCGGCTTCACTCTACTTCTGTCACCTTTCACGCCCCCACTCCCCAGGTGGGAGACAGAGAGCTGGAGGACAGGAGGCTAGGGGCGGGAAGCTCCGTGGAGCCTTCTTTCCTTCTGCATGGCTAGTTCTCATTGACCCCTTAGTCGTGGTGGGAAATTCTCACTCATTCCTGGCAACTCTGAGCTCTGTGTTCTGACCTCTTGGAGCTGTGTTTCAGGAAGATTTTAAAGTCTCTGATCATTTTCAGCCCACCCAGTGTTCCAGCTCCCCCTGGCCCTACAGACAACACTCACTCTCTCCCCAGCTTTAGCCTGGGGAAACCATCTTGTATTCCTTGTAGAGGAAATCATCCCATGAGGAAGAGGCAAAGGTCATTGCATGAAAAGTAGGAAGATGAACAGGCACAATATTTTATTTTTATATTTATATACATACACACACATATATCCTAGTTCCTTGTGTTTATCCCCTAATTAGATTGCAGACTTCAAGGAAGTGAAGATGATAGCTCCTTCAATTTGGGATGACCCCCTGGGACCCAGTTTGGAGTCCAGCACACGTGGGTTCTTAATGTTTAATAAATGGAATGGAATGCATGAGGAAGGAGAGGGGGAACGTCTCCCTCCTTCCCTGGAGTGATGGAAAGCATCTCAGAAGTAGAATTAATTAACACAACAAGGATTAACTGGAAAATACCACACACAAATAAGCCTAATTAATTCTAGGGAAGATAGACTCCAGGGCTGCTCAGCTAGTTCCCCCCAAACCCCCTCCAGGATCTCATCCTATATCTCCCTCCAAGCCCCTTCTAATACTCCCTCAACACTCCAGTATTAGTCTTCATCTCCTTTCTCACTTATTCTCCAGGTCCCCCACCTCAGCTCCCTTCTCCACAATCTCCCTTATCTCTCCCACTTTAGATATGTCCCTCTCTTGCCCAACTATTCTACAGACCCCAATTAAGCCTCCGAGCTGGGATCTCTCAGTTAATGGGGTTGGCTATGGAGCCTTGGTTACTGCCTTGCTGCTTATAAGAAAGGAGAAAGGCTTTGGAAATCCTAAGGGCATGAATCAATTCTCTTACCAGAAGCAGGCAAGACTCCAGGCAGCCAGTTGTCTAGAAAAGGCCCACCTGAAGTGAAGTGCTTTCACAGAACAAAGACTAGGAGGGAGGGAAAAGGGACCTTCTCCCATACCTCTCATCCCAGGTCTTCAGCTGCAGAATTTAAAATGCTCTCTTCCATTCTCCAATCCCCAGAAGTGCTCTTCTGATTAGAGACTACAATTCTGCCTGCCCCTGGGGGAAGGGAGAGTGACTAAGGCCTAAGACTGGCTGAAATCAAGGGTTCAGGGAAAGGGATGGGGGCCTCTCCAGAGACCACAAACCCATTCTTTAGCTCCCCAGCCCCGAGAGTCCCCTTCCAGCTGGACACAGTCACTGTGAGATCAAGAAGTCCCCAAGGGACTGAGATGAGGCGGGAGCCACCACAGCTGGAACCTCTCTGCTGCCAGCTCCTTAGGTTAGCATAGTTCCAAGGCCTCTCAGAAGCCTGGGATCTGTCTTCTCCTCCCCATCACCCATCTGGTTATTCAGGAGGAAAGGCAGCGGGCTAACTGCTATAAGACCACCCATTCTCCAGGATTCAGAAACGAGGAAGCTTCTTAACATTTATTCGGGCCCTTGGCTCTTCCCCAATTTTTTTTTATAATCACAGAATTAGAAGTTAGAGATCATCCGCTCCATTTTAAAGATTGGTAAACTGAGGCTCCAGGGATGTCCAATGGGTTCCAGCCTCCAGAGGGAAATCAGAGTTTGCTCTTCAATCCGTGGTCTGTTTCCAAAGGAGAGCTTTTCGAGCGCTTAGCCGATTGTTTTGGTGTTTGCTCTTCATCGCCTAAAAACCTAGAGAATGGAAAGAGGGGTAGGATTGCTATACAAGGTCAAGGCCTGCCTGCGCTTACCCAGTGGGTGGTACTGCTGCCGGGAGCTGAGGAGCCGGAGGGGCAGCCTGGGGGTGGGGGTGGGGATGGGGAGAGGCCGGGGCACCAGCAGCAGAGAGGGTCCCATTTTGATTTTAAGTCCCAGTCGGTCAGAGCCCACCACTCTATCTCGAACGTAATATGTGTCTAATTTTTCCGGAGGAATGGGGGCTGGAGGGGCGGGTAAGGAGAACAGGGGGAGCACAGGTGTTTTTCCCTCGGGCCCTGAGAAAGCCCAAGTTCAAGGTCTGCCTCGGAGGACTCCATCCAGCCAAGCGGCCCGTTCCCCTTTCCCGATCTCAGGTCCTACAGCCCGAGGCCCTGCCACAGGGTCTCAATGCGGGAACTCACGAGAAAGGTTAGAAACCAAGAGTCACAGCTGGCCCGAGCTTGGACCGTTTGGGGGGGGGGGAAGAGAGGGGCGGTAGGTGACTTCACATTCCCTCCCACTCCCGGGCGCCCATTTCCCTCAGCTTTCTATTGCGGAGCTCTCACCTCTGCACGGCGCGGGCCTCGGACCGCTCGGGATGCCTGGGTCTCGGCTGGGGATTCTTGCAGCTCGAGCTGGCTCCAGAGCAGAGCGCAGTCCCCACCACGCCTGACGGCCGGGAGTCCGGGCTACGTGCAAGGACCGAGGAGTCTCCTCCGGAGCCCCGAGGCTGGCCGGTCCCAGGGCCCCCACAGTCGCGCTCCGGAGAGGGGTAGCTCGGTCGAAGTTCTAGAGATCAGGCAGAGGCCGCCGCTGCTCTAGGAGCCGTGGCCGCCGTTTCCGCACCCCCAGTCGTCCTCCCGGGACGGGCGCCGCTCCCGGGCCAGCTGACGGGCCAGGCTCTCGGCCCGGAGGAGCAGGCTCCCCCCCAGAAAGAGAACCCCACACAGCACGAGCAGGGAAAGCACTCCCAGCACCGCAGCCTGCAGCGCCCGCGCTCCCGACAGGCCCCCGGCCCCAGGCTCCGGCCCCACCTCCAGGGGCAGCCCCGACGCATTACAGCACAAGCCGGGGACAGCTTCCCCGGGCCCCGAGACGTTCATCCTCCGCTGCCGGCAGATGTGCAAGAAAAGCCAGATGTGTGCAAGCCAGCCTACAGCGGGCGGGGAGGGGCAAGCCCAGGAGGGCGGGACCGATCAGCTCCTCGGAGTCCCACTCCCAGGCTTCTGCCACCGGGAGGACTTTTATTACAGGTGGAAGGAAATCAATCATTTCCGCGCCGAGCTTCTCACCGGGCCCCCTCCAAATCCCCTATCTAGTCCCGAAGGGGACCTCGGCCAAAGTTCCACTCACCTCAGCTGAAATGCTGCGCCCCGTGGGTGACAACTTAAAGGGCAGAGCCTAAACTCACAGCCCTGGGCTTCCAAACTCTCCCCGCTCAGGAGGGAGCCGCTGGCCAGCAAAGCCCTAACCCCGGCCTGGAGACACCCTGGTAAATAAGTGTGTTGGGTTAGAAGCTCACTACTCAGTACTCTGGACCAGCCACTTAACTTTTCTGGGCCTCAGTTTCCTCCTATGTAAAGTGGGAGGCAGGCTAATGTCATCCAATCTAAGCTGAAGGCCAACAAAGTGAAAAAGGGACAGGAAAAAATCAGTGGCTTTTCAACTTTCAACAGCATGAATCCGCTTTTAGGAGGATGGCATTTGCCGAGCTTTTTCCACGGGGTGGAAGCGGGGGCGGGAGAGTCTGCTACCAGTCCATCCACACTTTTTCACCAGATGCCCATTCAGACCAACAGACATTTTGCAGAAAAAGTCTTAAGAGTAGGAAGCTCCAAGGCTGTGGATGTGGGTGAAGGCAACACATCCCTTTTTTAGTGACTTGGGTCTTTTGAGTGTTATTGGTCTAAGTGGCTGAGCCAACCTGTTCGTGGGCCCGGAGCCCAGGGAGACCTTCTCTAACTCTGTTTTCTCAGGAAGGTTTGGTGTTGGCACATTCATTCTCTCTTCTTTCTCCCTCCCTCTCTCCCTCTTTTTCAAAAGAATCAAGGTATGTGTCATCATTGAACGATAGATTTAGAACTGAAAAGGAGCCTGGTAGTCATTGCATCCAATTCAACATGGCCCCAAGTAACTACAGGCAAAGAAAGAGCTACCAGGTACACACTTCTGCGAGCCAGGAAGTGTCCTGAGTGTAATGTTGTGAAATGGCAGGAAGAGAGAACAGCTTCAACTCCAGGGGCATTCAGAGTAATCATGGGTTTTCTGTCCCATAGACCAGGCCGGTCCCATAGACCAGGCCTTCTAGCCACTGTGCCCTGACAGAAATCAGAACAGTTTAAGAGGAGACTTCAGCTCTTGGCCCATACTCCTTCCCAGATCCTCCCAGAGCCCAGCCATGCTATGGAAGGGGGAAAACCTAGAAGGCTGCCCCCTAACTCAAATAGAGTCTGCATCCTAGGGCTGGATACTTAGACCTATGTCTCAGGACAAAACACAGGGCACAGGACAGAGGTGGGGGAGATCACCCCAAAATTCACATTTCTTAACTTTTATTCACTATTATTTAGTGTGTTTTCTGTACAGAAGAGGCAGAAGGGAAAGGGACTCCCACACCAGAGGTCTGAAAAGACAAAAAAATGGTCCTAAGTAAGGACTTGAAGATAAACACATCTCCAACAGTTTGAGATGGGGAGGGAGCCTTTGCTGTCAGCAAAAAAAAAAAAAAAAAAAAAAAAAAAAAAAAAAAAGGGAGGGGGGGAGCTACCATTCAAAAGGTCATCTGAGGGAAGAAGGGCCCAAGGATAACAGGTTGCTCCTATAAAGTTTGGCCAGAGGCCTGACTTCTATCCATTGGCCCAGGTAACTAACCCCTGATTTTTGTCACAACCCCTTCCGATATCCTCCAGAGAGCAGATTCCCCCCTACATGCACCTTGCCCATTCAAGTCCCCAAGGAGAGAAAGAATGCAGCCACCCCATTTCTGAGGCCCACAGTCATTCAGAAAGCTACTGAGAGTCAATCGACCATCCGGTCCTCTCCCTCAACCTGGCTCTTTGAATCTAGAGAGCCAACGTGTCCTTAATGAGCCTGCGCATGGTGGTGGTGACTGAGGTACCCAAGGCATCTGTGATCTGGAAGGAGATCTTGTAGAGGTAGGGCTGCACATCCCGAAGCCCCGTATCGAACACGTTGTCCACCTCGGACTGTGTGGGCATCTTGGGCAAGTACTCGTGCCGGTTCATCACCTCCACGATGTTGATGACCTTCTCACAAAGCTTCTCTCCCACCTTCTCTCGGCAGATCTGCCGCTCCTGCTCTGTGGCCAAGGCCACCACGTGGACCTTAACTGTCCACACCTCCCATGGGATACACTCATCAGAAAATGGCCACCTCGACTTCTTCTTCTGGTAGAACTCCAAGGACATCTGTCCTAGTCCATCACCTCCTGAGTTCCGAAGGGCATCCTAAGGAAGCAGAGGTCACAAAGGTTATAGAGATGAGACTGAGTACTCACTTAGCTCTACCCTTTATCCCAGGGTAGACCATATCTCCTTAGCTCTTTGGAAGAGCAAGGCCTGTGTTATCACGATACCCCATTCCCCATCTACTGGCCTTGTTGGGGATGGGGGGAGAAGGGAGGAAGTTTGACCTCATCACTATCACCCAATAGCAAAATGTCAGAGTTGGATTTGATTTCCAGACTATTTACTCCTACCCTTCATTTTTCAGATGAAGGAACCAAGGCCCAGACTGAATGCTAAAGTTCAGCCTGCTCTCCCGTTCTCAATCAGCCTCTCCTCAGTTCTTCATCTTCCCTAACTCCCCATATAAACCTGAAAGTTTTCCAAGCCTTTCTTATGCTCTCCTTCAAATTCCACTTTTATTTAGCAAATTCTTCTTGGATACAAGACAGATTTAAACTCCTTAGCCTAGCCTAAGCCCTTGAGATTTAGAACTGGAAGGACTTTGACTATTATCTCCAGAGCCCTCAATTTACAAGAGATAAAACTAAGAGACTAAGGTCTACAGTCATAATTATTAATTAGCAAAGCCAGCATTCAAACCCAGACCCTTAGATTCTAAAGGCCCTGAAATAGAGACTTTTAAGACACTAGATTAAGGAAGGAACAACAGTATGCTGTCCATCCTTGGCTCCACCTCCATATTCTCCTCAGACAAGCCATCTGGGACCATCTGCTCTAGGAATTTTTCAGACATAGCACTGTGTTGTCTGGGTGGCCTCCGCCCAGGCTCCTTATCTTGGATGGCCAAAGATCCTAAATAACATTTCTGGAGTAAATCACTTACTGACCAAAGATATCTCAAATCCTAAATCATACTTCATGGAATACATTTAAATGCCCCAACTGGGGTCTACTATTATTAATGAATTAAACTTACAAGTCCAACCAGTGGGATTGTGCTGCCAGTCTCTTTAGAGAGCAAATTCAAAAGTTGCTTGGTCATTTGTAGAGTAATCTGCCTTTTCCCGGGGGAACAGATGTATGGCTGGTGCATAAGTTCATAAACACTTATGACCAGGGCTACCCATAATGGGTCCACTTGGTTTGTGTGAGCCAATAGGCTCTAGAAAGGGATCCTTGGAAAAGAAATCTGCCAAACTAATTCATTTGGACTAGCAAAGCCTCTCCCACCCCTCACCTCAGCATAAATTTTCTCCACGGGGTGGAAGTGGGGGCGGGAGAGTCTGCTACCAGTCCATCCACACTTTTTCACCAGATGCCCATTCAGACTAACAGACATTTTGCAGAAAAAGTCTTAAGAGTAGGAAGCTTCAAGGCTGTGGATGTGGGTGAAGGCAACACTTCTCTTTTTTAGTGACTTGGGTTTTTTGAGTGTGATTGGTCTAAGTGGCTGAAATTTTCTCCTCATCCTTCCTGACCCTCTCTCTGAGGAAAACATGTACATGTTTATACCTAACAGACCAAAATGGGCAGGTCAAATATATGGGACCTGAAAATCAGAGCATAAGAAAAAGGGAATGTCTTGAGAAGTTCCCAAGGGGGGTAAAGGGCCATCCCAAGTGGTGGCCCAGCTGTAATGTCATATGCTTCATGACTTCATTCTTCTCTTCCCTTTAGGGGAGGAAGAAATGGTTTCTTAGTAATGATGCTGTAACTGGCGGCAGAGCTGGAGCTCCTCAATCACACAAGGGTTCTGGGCTGGTTGCCTGGCTATGACTGGGGGACTGGAAATGTGGTGTACTGGTGAAAATTCCTGATCTGGAACAAAAGGCGATTATTGTCCTTGGCCATGTCTGACTCTTTGTCATTTATCTCCCTGGACTCAGTTTTCTCACCTGCCAGGTGACTATATATGATCCTCTCCCAAGACCCTAAGATGCTAAATCCAAATGGGCAAATAGCCAAGGGAATCATTTTAGCCTAGCAGAGTGGGAAGGGAAGGACTTAAAGAGTCAAGAGATCGAGCCCTTCAGCTATGGCGATAGGACCACAGGCCAGCAGATTTCCATCTCTGACCTTAAGTTTCCTTGTCTGGAAAATAAAGATGACAATCCTCTGCAATGGATGAGGCTGTAGCGGGGAAGTACTTTACAAACTGACAAGTGTTCTATTAACTCTGAGATGTCACTGGGATTGCTCAACTACCACCCAGGACACAGTGAGAATGCCTATTCTTGGCATGCCTAGAAACTGTCCTTCCCCTTATGAAGCCCACTCTCCTGGCACACTGTGTAACAGGAGGAAAGGGGAAGTGAGTGTTCAACTTGTCATCAAGAGATGATGGCAACAGCTGTAGAGGAGGCAGGTGATTAGGGACAGAGTGGCTCTGATCTCTAACTCCACTGAGCCTCAATGAGTAAACAAGGAAACCAAAGGGCCAAACAAAGGGACCCTCAGGACTGGCTCTACATGCTGATGGACCAGAAAACTGAAGTAATCAGCAATAGTAACAGCCTCCAGTTCCCATCGTGGCTCCATGACCTCTCTGGGCCACAATTTTTCATCTTAAAAATGAGGATCTTCATTCTAGATTCTCCCTTCCTAGACATGAAGATGTTTTGGTTTCATTTGGTTTGGTTTGGTTTGGTTTGGGGGGAAAGGAGAAGGAAGGGATGCAAGAGTGAGGCAATCAAAGCTAAGCAAATTGCCCAGAATTATATAGCTAATAAGTGTCTGAGGCTAGATTTGAACTCATGCTCTCCTGACTCCAGGGCGGGTGCTCATTCCACTGCATGATCTAGCTGCCCTTATATGTGAGTTTTAAAGAAGAGAATCATTTTGGGAAAGAAATGGTTACAAACCCTACCGACACAAGGAACTTGCAACCTGCCAATATTAGGACCATCAAAGGATAGAGATAGATCTTTTTTGGACAGAAAAAGGCAGGTCCAGTTCATCAAAAACCAAATGGACATGGGATGTTGCAGCCAGCTGGGAGGACAGGGCTGAGAACTAATTAATTTAGAGGGGAAATGCCTCTCTCTCTCGATGCCACCCTACCTTGAACTCCCCGACGACTTTTCTCAGGGCCCGGTCCAGCTCCTCCGAGGAGACCCGCACGTAGGTGAAGTCAATGAAGTCACAGTCGATATCCTGAGTGCCCACAGTGCCAATGGAGTAGGTGCCCTCCTTCTTGTAGTGGAACTTGCCAGTGCTCCGGTGCAGAAGCACGGTGTGCAACACGGCCAGCAGGGCCTCCTCCACCTGCCGCCCCTCCACGGACACCTCCAGGACCTCGGCCCGGCAGTTCATCCCCCGGCCGCTGGCTGCTCCCACCAACCTGGCAGGGGGCTGGCTGGCTCTGGGAGGGGGGTGAGGGAGGGGGAGAAATCACAGCCAAACACAATGAGGACTTCAAATTGCTACCCACTTCCTTTGCATACACATTTAAATGAATCCAATCCAATCCAATATGTGTTTATTAACCATCTACTACATGCAAAGAAAGTTGTAATAGGCCTAGAGATCTAAGGCAAAAATAGAAAGCAGCCCCTGCTCTTGTTCAATGATTTCTGACCCTTGGGGCCCCATTTGGGAAAGATACTGGTTTGCCATTTCCTTCTCCAGCGTGGTTTACAAATGAGGAAACTGAGGTAAACAGGGTGAATGTAAATAGGCAAGTGACTTGCCCTGGGTCACACAGCTAATAAGTGGCAGGGCCCAGCACTCAATCCACTGTACCAGCCAGCTGCCCTCCAAGAGCTTACAATCTACAAAGGGAGTGTCTACATAACAAGAGGACAGCTAGAAGGATGAAGGCAGGCTACTCTATCGACAATACAGGAGCGGATATGGGAGTAGATAGGGCCCTCCTTCATGAGTATCCCCCAACCAGCAAAGTCAAACCAAACCACACTCCTTCCTCTGAACCAGACTCATTCCCATCCATCCAGAAATCCTCCTCAGAGGAGCCACTTAGTGTGCTAGAAGCCTTCTTTTACTAACCTGAGGCCACCAAAGAAATACTTGCATCCCCAATAGTTTGTCTTTTATTCTTGCCATAGGACCAGCCCCTCCTTTTTCTAATCACACAAGCCCCTGATATTGTATCTCTCCACCACCCTCTGGGTCTCCTTCAACATTGATTTTGCCCAGAGCAAGCCCTCACTAGACATTTCTGATTTATGATCCTTCAGAAGGAGAGGCAGTAGACCACCTATTAACTCCTGTCATCATCTTCTTATCAGTCAGAGTCTTTGAATTAATTAAGTTCCAGATCCATGGTTTTGGAACTACATAGCCAGAGTGAACCTTCAGAGAGTCCGGGAAGCTTTCAAGCCCCACATGCCTAGGGCTGGGCAGCTTCTTCCCTGCTACTACTGCTCCACCAGCTTGGTTTGCCAGTGGCCAAAGATAAGGAAAGCCTATCCTCCTCTAGTCTCTAAATTCCCAATAAGAAATAAATCTTCCAATTGCACATTTTTAACATGTTATATTGGATTATTTGCTGTCTAGGGGAGGAGGTGGAAGAAGGGAAGGAAAAATTTGGAATACAAAGTTTTACAAAGGTGAATATTGAATATTATATGTTTTGAAAATAAAAAGCTTTAATTAAACAAAAAGAAAAAAAAAAATCTTCCTAATCCAGATTGCAGCAGGGAGAAAACAGTGGCTACGGAGTCATAAGACATAAATTCAAATCCAACATACCTCTGTAACTATGGGCAAATTCATGATCCTTGAAGTCTAGGCCTAAATTTGTTCAGGACTAAAATAAGGAGACAGGACAAGATTGTCTCTACCATTCTTTCCAGCTCTAACTCCTATGAAATCTATAATCCTTCCGAGCAGGGACCAGATCTTAAATATCTTCCCCCAATTCACTACAAAGAACTGGAATTGAATGTTTGCTAAATGAATGGTGGCGAATATGTATGCACATGAGGAAATCTTGCCCAAAATTTTAAAGGCCTTCCTCAGATTTTTCTGGGCACCTCCTTGCCTCCTATATCCACTTCATCTTCCCTTCTTCCCTTTTAGTCACCCATGTAACAAAAAAGCAGGGGGATCATCCTCACACCCAGCAAGCCTTTTATTTCTCCCTGACTAACACCATCTCCCATGGGCCACAGTGTATTTCCAAATCATCTCTTCTTTTCAGGTCTCCTAACTCTAGTCCTGGCCTCTCTGTAGAGAGCATGGCCTTAAGCTGTTTATAATGACCTACCTCTCCCCACTACTCCACTACATTCAAATTTCTCATCTTTTGCTCCATTTCTGAAGAAGAGTAGCCTTCACCAAGGCAATCCCTTTGACTTTTGACCTTGATCCTATCTCCCTTGGCAGCTCCTACACCTCAATCACTCTCCTATTATCTTTAATCTATCCCTAACTACCCTCCTCCATTCCTATAAGCCTGCCAAAGCATTTTCCACTCAAAAAAACATTCACTGGACCCAACCTTGCCATAAAACTACCAGCCTACATTTCCTCTTCGGGACAGCTAAACTCCTAGAAAAAGCTGTCATTCACACTCACTATCTTCATTTCTTTTTCACTAACTCCATCCTGACCAGGTTTCTGACCGCAGGACTTAATTGAAATTATTCACTCCATGGAGATATACTCATCTTCACTGGAAATTGAGAGGCTGCCCATCAATTGGGGAATGGCTGAACAAATTATGATATGTGATTATGATAGACTACTATTGTGCATAAGAAAGGATGAGCAGGGTGCTCACAGAAAAACCTGGAAAAACTTACATGAACTGATACAAAGTAACAACAACATTGTAGGATGATCAGCTGTGAATGACTTTGCTATTCTTGGCAATACAATGAGCTAAGACAATTCTGAAGGACTTTGAATGAAAAATGCCCAGAGAAACAACTGATAGTGTCTATATACAAATTGAAGCATGCTTTTTTAACTTTTTTAATTTTTCTTGATCTTTTGGGGTTAGGAGGGCTTTTTTTTGGGGGGGGAACATATGGAAATGTTTTACATGACTACATTATGTATAATCTTGCCTTCTCAATGTGGGGGGATAGGGTAGAAAAAAAGGGAGAGAATCTGAATCTTAAGAGTTTTTAAAATAAATGTTAAAAACCATTTTTGGAGGAAAATAAAACACTAAATAAGTAATCTATGTTACAAAAAAAAAAAAAAAATGGGGGGTTTGGAAAAGATAATCCTTACCATCTCTCCCTCTCAGGAAAACACACACACACACACACACACACACACACACACACACACACACACACACACAAATCAAAATAAGCCCTCATCTTCTTCACCTTCTGGACCTCTCTGCTAGTGTCCCCAAGGACTTTGCCCACTTTTTCTCTCTCCTCTCTGGATACTCTCTCATGGTTTGAATCATCACTGTTATGCAACACTGACATATATTTTTATATTTTCCCCAAAATTTTTCCCCACACACTCAGTTAATTCCAATGGCTCCCTCTTACCTTAAAGTTGAAAGACTCTTCTAAGAGTCTACATAAACTGATCCCAAACTCTCCTGCCGCCCTTCCTGCACACTAACTGTTCCACTGGTCTGGTTCTCCTTTTTTACCTCCCCTCCTCAGTTCAAATACTACCAGAGGCCATTCCTGATTGGATTCCCTCAGTATTCTCTCCTACCCTTCCCAGTAGACCTATATTTATTTTGTACACACTAGATTAGGTGGGAATCCCCACAACTACTAGTTCCATCAAGGCTTGGGCCTCTTTGTCCCTCTTAGTCTCCATACCCACTCTTATCAGCTCCCATAGATTTAATTCTACTTAGATGACTAATCAACAGGTACTTTGTTAAGCAATTGCTCTGAGTCAGGCCCAGTCACAATTACAAGTAACAAAACAGTCCCACTCTGGAGGAGCAGATATCCAGCCCTCTCTCCAGAGCTCCAGGGGCAGCATCACACAAATGCTTAGTGGACACTCAAGGTATAACCATCTCACACTTGATGTGGCCACAAGAGAAATCTGGATTCCTCCTCTTCCTCCCTCACCCACATTTCTCTAATTCTCCCTTTTTGTCAGGAGAAGCTTCTGGTCATCTCCACTCCTCTTCCTCCTCTCTCACCCCTCATCCCACCAGTCCCGCTGGCCCCATCTGACTTTTTCCAACTTAAGATAATGCATTTCCCACTTCCTGCCTTGGCAGAAGCTAGCTCAGGGGGCACCCACTCTTCCCTCTTTAGAATGTAAGCTCCCTGACTGCAAGGGCAGTCTCCTGGTCTCCATATTCTGGGTACCTTCCCTAGTTCCCTAAACTCAGGATAGCAGGAAGAGACTCTACATTTCTGGAAATAGCCTAATGGGTATCTCTCTCAATTATATCCATATATATAAAAAGCTGAGACCTAAAAATGCTAAGTGACCTGTTCAAAGTCAGGCGATAAATGGGATTTGAATTCAGGCTTCGAGGTTTGGGCTCCTTCCCCAGAAGCCCCTCAGGAGCAGACATTCCACAAAGGTAAGGAAATTAATTGCCTCCTCCTTTAAGCTCTTCTAAACTGTGCCCTAAGCCTCCCTAAGTCTTTTTTCTCAAAAACCTGTTAAATGGGCTCCACCAAAAAAAAAAAAAAAAAAAAAAATCTTCCCCTGTAAAACCCATCTCTATTTCAATTAGGAACTCCTGGATTCCGCCCTAGATTTCCAAAAGGGTTCATCCTCAGGCTTAGCCGCAAAATCTGGTCGGAGAAAGCACTACTGAAATTGCCCTGGGAAAAAGGAATAGGTAACCTCATCCAAAGTCAGTGGCAGGATAATGGGCTCTGCATCATCCACCTCTCCTCCTAACCCCAGACCTCTCAGTGGTAGGTTTGGAGAAGTCCTTCCCGGAATCGCCTTACATTTACAAGTAGACCTGGCCCACGCTGGTGACTTCCCTGGTCTTGCCCTCTCAGCCCCGGCTCCCGGATGGGAACAGCTCAGGTCCCGCAACCGTGGGCCGCCCTCCCGCCCGGATGAGGTATAAAAAAAAGTAAACAGCGGGGGGAACCGCTCCTCTTGGAAAAGCTTCCTCAAGGGCACGATCCCAGAGAGTCCACCAGGAGCCCGGCAGGGCAAAGCCCCAGTAGCTGGAGCCCCCCTCACCCTCTATTTGCTCGCGGCAGCATCGCAGAGGGAAGGGCCTCCACAGAGGTCCGGCTCCGAATCCCAGCCCTTCCACCACTACTGCCTCGGGTCCCCTCGCCACAGGAAACGCCAATTTGCACCCCAGCCTCCCGGGCTGACCCCAGGGCAGGAGCTCTGCAAACCCACACCCGGACTCAAGACTCCGTGAGCCCCGAACACCTGCCCGGAAACAAGGCCCCCGGCCCGGGGGTGCCAGGTCTGCCATGTAAAACGCTTCCGTTTGTGCTCGCCACATAAATCACTGATTAAAGCGCCCAGTGCGCGCCAGGCCCCGGACTCGCCCCGCCGTGCCCACGTCCGCGGCCGGCACGAATAGGACAAACGCAAACACCTGGGGGCACATCTGGAGAAGTAAAACACAGCAGGACCCCAGAGGCCGAGCCGGGAGGCGCACGCTCCGACGGGCCTCGGCTCCCTCCCGTTCCACAGATGAGTAAGCTGAGGCCCGAACGGACTCCTCCGACCGGGCGGCCGGCTCGAACTTTTGCACCGGGCCGAGGCGCCGCCCGCCCCCGCAGGGGAATCCGGGGGCCCTCCCTACCTGGTCCCAGACTCCGGGGCAGGGGCGGTTGGGGGGGGGCGGGTGGCCAGGGGACTGAAGACACCTCAGCCCCGCCGGTGCATCCTCAGCCCCGGGCGCTCTCTGAGAAGGCGCCGGCGGGGCCGCCGCGGGGAGAGTCCGGCAAGAGGGAGTCGAGTCCGGGCTCGCCCCGATCGTTGGCCCCGCACTCACAGGGACGCCGGCGGGATGGTTGCGGGGGCTGCCCGCTCT
Source organism: Sminthopsis crassicaudata (assembly GCF_048593235.1). Taxonomy (NCBI): domain Eukaryota; kingdom Metazoa; phylum Chordata; class Mammalia; order Dasyuromorphia; family Dasyuridae; genus Sminthopsis; species Sminthopsis crassicaudata. The sequence goes on from NC_133621.1 coordinate 229,144,063, forward strand.
TCTGCCCCCTCGCCCGGAGCCCGGACGCTCGCCCGCGTCCCGAGACCCCCCTACCCCGGGCCCCGGCCAGCCCGGCCCGGGGTCCCACCACGCGGGGCCCCCGCACCTGGGGAGCGGCGCAGGCGCACTGAGCCCGGGGGCCGGGGCAGCAGAACCCCCCACCAGCCTAGGCCCAAGAACCGCACTCACCGCTTCGGACGAGACCATCCACTGCCCGGAGGGGAGGAGCCTGAGGACTCTACCACCCGCCCCTAGAGTCAGAGGTCTGAGTTCGGACTATTCCATCGTTCGCTCTCTTCCCGGGGGAGCGATGGAAGAAAAGCACTTGTCTCAGTTTATCCTAAACATTACGGAAGATTTCCTTCATAACCGATTATCACTATATGATGCGTTATGTACGGTTGCCCTTTTGCAGTGAAAGACCTTCCTTTCTTTATCGCTCATCTCTTTCGGAGATTGGATCTTAAAGAATGTCACCCCCCCTTTTGTCCGCTTCATTCCCTCCTCACCACCGAGAGGCTGTTATGCTTTGGAAAGAGCAGCCTAACTTCCGGCATAGAGAGATGCCGAGCGGAGGGACGGAAGGACCAAGAGGGCTCTCGGTCGCCCTCTGGCTTGGAGGAGTCACGGAGTCAGTAAGGCAGCTTGGAAACGTGGCGTCCGGTCCAGGCCGAGTTACATCCCCAAGATTGAAGAAGGTCCGGAATAACCCTAGTCGTATGTGAGGGAGGACCGAGAGTAACCCGAGATTAGGCTGTTCCCCGCGGGGGAATGGCAGCTTTTGAATGATTGTTAAAGGCCCTGCCTCATTCCCTTAGCCCCGCATCGCGGCGTGCTGTGTGACACTGGTTTAGTTCCCAAACGTCTCTGTTCTCTAGAACACTTCCAGAAGACCAGATGGCTGCCGGGACGGATGATGTAAAGAGTGTTCTCGAGAAGCTGCGGTCGCGGTCCTGCTCCTGACCGAGCTCTGCGACTCTGAGCGGCTCTTTCTTCCAGAGCCTCAGGTTCCCCGCTTGTCAAAACAAAATCCTCGCCCGACTACCGCCGTCAGGCTCCCATCAGGAGAAGGGCATCTTCCCGCCGAAAGGGGCCCGAGCACTCAATAATCACTCTGACTGACCGCTCCCGAGCAAGCCCTTTACCGTACTGTCCTCCTCCCCCGCGTCCCCTCCCCCAAAACCCAGACCTCAGCGTGTGAAGGCGCAGAGCTCGAACTCTGATCAGGACGCGCGCTCCTGTCTCCCAGTCCCCGGCACACAGTGGGGCTACTAATGGATGAGTAACGGTATGGGTGGATAATTCTAGATACTTATTCTACCGAAGGATCATTTCTTCTTCACATTTCAGCTGTCTGGCCCGGCTCCTACGGGGAGTTTTCTCAGGTTCCCACACACATCCCTCC